>NC_080104.1:50656486-50956902 GCF_950005125.1 Chionomys nivalis | reverse complement strand
CCATCCACAGGACAGAGACCACACTGCATACAATGACCCTGGCAGAGCCATCAACAGGACCGATGGTAACAGCGCATACCATGGCAAGTACACTGAGCACTCACTAGAACTTACTCTTAATTATTATCCAGATTCTGAATATGTAAACTTTGTGGAATCAAATTTCCTTTGTTCACTTGTTTTTATTTTTAATCTATCAGAAGAGTAAATGTTTGTTTTGAAGATAGGCTAGAAATCTAGAAAACATGATCCCAATTTTAGTTTGAGCTGACTGTGGACAGCAAATAAATCCCAAGCGCTCACAGTGCTTCATAGCTTCTCATAGCTGTGTAACAAGGAAGAGGAAACTTGAGTCAAAGTGAGACAAATCCTTGACAACTGTGGCTAAATTTACCAATGTATTCATTGTAAGTGGACAGGACTAGGATCAGAAATTTTCTCTAAGCAAGCTTGCTAAGCTTCACATTGATCTCTGAACAGGTGACAACCCCGATGCAGCTGCCAAAGGACAACACAATGGGGTCCTTCTGCTCCCTGTAAGGGTCCTTGGAAAATAAACTCAATCTTCAGTTGGTATGGACAAGACAGAAAACAAGAGAGTAATCAAAACCCAGTGCCATTACCATCGGCTTCTCAGTCAGCCCTCATTGTCAGCCACATTCAGAGATTCCGGTTTGATCACCTCTTTGTCTGTGTGCTTTGTCATATATTTGCTCCATTGTCTGAGCTTGAGGACCGGTTGTTACTTTCTTAATGTTGCTGAAAGTCAACTGGAACTGCCTGTTTCTTCAGATGGATCATGCGGACATAAACAAATGAGTTAGGTATTTCATAGTTTGAGTTGGTTATTGAACACACACATACACACCACACATGCACACACACATTGGGTAATGTAATTGTTTTGTTACAGGTGAGCAAGGGAAAGTTACTTTGTAATTAGTAAGTTTTCCTCTTCCTGGTGATTTGCCTTGTAATTTTATTTCAAATTGTTTATTGTCAGAGCCCTCGAGCCAACACTCCTCTTCCTAAAAGTCTTTCACTAAAGGTGAGCATGCATATTTCACTTAACTATCTCTGGAATCAGAATTTATGCGGGTACTTCCTATGTGAATGTTTTTAAAAAGAAGCTTCTGATTATTCTAATCCACAACTAATTATTTTTCCCCAGTCCTTCACTGAACTTTCTCCCTTTGTGTCACTGGTGTCATGAGATACAATTTAGATAATTACCAGCCAGTATCACTGTGAACTTGTAGGGAGAAAATAAGCTATTCTTGAAATGTTATTCATTCTAACGGGTCACCTAGGTCAAAATTGGGAAATGTTTGCTGGGGATTGGACTGATTGGTGTTGTTGCATTCTAAATAGTTAATGCAATTTCCTCACTTAAAATTTAATTAACACCAGAATTTAGCACGCTGGAGAATCTTTGCGGCACATTTCCAGTTAGCAGTAAATCCTCACGCCCTCCCTCTTGCTTAAGCAGATTCTTCAGGATGAAGTGCCTGGGTGCTGACTGGTCATTTCCTTTGTTTCTAACAGAGTGAGTTTGGGCTCCAAGGTTACAAGGTCCAAGTGTGTATCAGATAACAAACATTTGGCAGAGGGAGACACCAATAATATGATAAATTTCAAAGCTAAAGTGGGCCTCTGTGTTCATAGGTCACTATATTTTTCTGTTGTATTTCTTCAAAAATTGGTCAATAGTCAGCACTTATTCACAATTAAATGCTCAATCTGTGAATGATCCATGTTTGCTGAAACTGAATCACATGCTTCTTTGATATTCTAGCATTTCAACTCTTTCTCAAGGCTATGATAACTTTAGAATCATCATTCTTTGTAGCCTTGGCAAGACATGTTTTCAAATCACTAAATAGTTATATGTAGGAGTCACATATAGACACATATGTATGTCATATGTGAAGATGTGGACAATAGTCACATGCAGATAATATGCAAATATATACATGTGTGGATATGTGACTAAACAGATGTAGACTGGACGATGTGAACACATGAGCAGATATGTACACATGTATATGTACACTTTTTAAAATATATGTAGTAGGCACATATGGACACATAAGTATATGTACGCATGAGCAGATATGCATCCAGTAGCCACATGTGAATAATCACACATCTGCAGATATAGAAATATATTTGAGTGCATTGGAAAAATCTCAGGTGGATTCCTCATGGCCATTTTTCTTCTTCACAGGATCAAGCAGATGCTTGGGAAAAATGATGGCACTGAGAATCTCCAAGAGACACTGGAGAAGTCAGGGAGGATTATTGCCCATAAAAACTGGCAGAGACAGTGTTCTTGATCGAGTTGTTTTCTCCATTATTTTATATTTGATGTCTGACACTAATTTTGTAAACATAGAAAAGATAATTTTACAAAATCCATTTAAAGTGTTATGGTTTTCCAGAGTTTATGTTTCTAAAACATCATTCCTTCAAGATACAGTGAATACTGGGGAAGAAGACATCATAGAGGTCTGAAATTATCAAAATAAAGTATAGTAAACTGTGTCTCCAAAAAATATGTATTTTGTTCTTACGTGCTGAGTGCAATAAGAGTCACATTGTTTTACCATCTTGAAACGCATAGCAATAGGAAATATATCATCTTTCCTGAAACAGATGATGAAAACCATGCCTGTGGGGGTTGGGTAAGTGCCCTGATTCACACCAGAGGAAAAAGAAAAGGCAGACTCAAAAGCTTTTCAAGTAGAGGAAAGAACTTAAAGTCCAGGATGGTGCATTGTTTTGTGAAGGGGGAAATAATCCTCAATAAGTCTTAGGTCGATGTAGACATCTTTCTTGTTACAATGAAACTATGCTGCATAGAAACAACATGCAGCACAAGAGTTTTCTTTAGCTCAGAGTGGGGAAGAAGTTTAGGTCCTTGTGGTGGGAAATATGTATTGAACAGATTCTTGAAGGTGGGAGATGTGGCAAAGTTCTCACATCATCGATGGAAAAGAAGAGAAAAGGATCAGAAAGAGAGCCAAGCCATAAGCAGCAAGAGACTTGCCCACAGTGGCCATTGTCCGCCACCCAGGACCCACACTTCAAGTGATTCATAACTCTCTAAGCAATAGCATCAGCAGAAACCAAGTACTCAAAATGTGACCCCGTATGGGACTGTCCAGATTCAAACAATGACATTCAGTAATTAACACATCAGACATGCTCGTTGTTATGACAATATTATCAGACTCACTCAAAACTCTTCATGAAGGAAGAATAGGTGGGTCACAGTGAGTACTGTACACAATCTATACATTCCTCAAGCTCTTCCTTTGAGGTTAACTTGTATTTTCTTTAGAGTGGGGCAAGTGATTTATAGAGAGTTTAGAAGAGTCTTAAGCAATAATCTTCATTATATCATCCGGAGTGAAGATAAACTTTAGACATCTGAATGTCATTTCTCTAAAATGGCATTCTTCTACTTTGACACACACATGCATGCACACACACACACACACACACACACACACACACTCCTAAAACTTATGCCAACAGAGAGACAACAGACTGCATCATAGTACATCAAGTCCTAAAATAAAATAAAACTAAAATCTTCCACTTCATCACTACCTTAACAAAAAGAGTGAGTATATTTTTTAATAAAATTAGTAACTTTAATTTAGCAAATGCCAGCAAAGCTGTGGGTATATGGGATGAAGCTGAGCGATTCCCTGAAGAGATAGCATTTGAGATTTAACTTGCTGGTAAATGTCAGCATGCTTTGTTACTTTTCAATTTACATTATGTTGTCAAAATTACAATGTTCTTAAGCTTTGGTAAATTGAATTTCTGATTCAGGTTTCAGGGCAAACCTCTCTTATGAGGAGAAACCTCTTGAAATAAACAGAAATAGTTTCAAAGTAGTTTTTGTTCCTTTTAATTTTTATATATTTGAGATTTTTGTCTGACAAAAAGAAGTATATATAGTAACGCATAGTGTTACTTAATAATAGTGACACAGTAACACTTCATAACATCATCACTGGTAACAAACTACTTCAAACAGCATATCATTGTGTGATAATTTTAAAATTTTACACTAGTCTGCTTTTTTCCACCGACAAACAAATTATGTTATGGAACCTTGTAAGGATGAGATGTCTTCATTGTCACAATAAAGGCAAGAGGTGACAGAGCTTGCAATGTTACTGTATTAAAGGATAGGTGCCTGAGTGCGGATGGCAAGATTCAAGCTATAGCATTGTTTGTTCAGTCCCTTCTGGACTTAGACAAGTCAATAAAACAAGTCTGTAGCAATATGGTATATTTTCCCGTATCAAAGACATGAAATTATCTTGTGGTAAAAAGTCTATAAACCATACATATTTTTTTTCAGGAAGCATTCACTTCTATTTTATTTACTATAACTGACTCATTTTTAATCACTTTACCACCCCACAAATATCACATGCAATTGGTAATTATTAAAACAAGAAAAAAAGTAACTCACATCATCAAATGATGTGAGATGTACTTCTGTATATATATATAGGATGTACCTTCCCACCAGCAATAGCCAAGCTCCTGATGTTGTCATATTCTAGCAGGGGTTTGTTATTGCTCATTTTCATATTAGCTGTCATACTGGACTTAAAGTGGCTATTTTATGCAAGTTTAATTTGCATTTGCTGATAAGTAGTGACTGTGTAACATTCTACACACTTTTGACTGTATGTATTTCTCTGGCAATATCTACTTACGTCTCTGTCTACTTTTGAATTGTGCTGCCTGTTTTTTTTTATTGTTCAACTGTAAGGGGCCTTTAAATACTATGAATATCCAACTCTTCACAGACTTTTAATTGCATATACCCTCTACAGAATTACTGTTTCTGTAGGCCATGTATTTGTTTAGCTCATCTAATTCTTTGACTCACAAAATAGTGAGTCTTAGTGAAGTGCAACTCATTTGTGTTTTTAATTTTTGACTTGGTTTTTCGTATTAAATCTCCTTCCCTCGCCGCAATGCTAGAGATCCAACCCAGGCAGGGCCTTGCCCATGACAGGATAATGATCAACCACACAGCTGTATCGCAGTCTTTGGCATTATGTCCTGCGATTCATTCTCGTATCTCTGTGTTCCCTGCTTCATGATCTTTCTCCATTTTGGATTTATTGGATCATCTCATGACAGATATAGGTAATCAAGATTACTCTGCCTTTAATTCTGTGGTCTCATCTCATGGTGGTGGTGGTGGTGGTGGTAGGGTATGTGCACATGTGTATGTGCATGAATGTGTGTGTGTGTGTGTATGTATGTGTGGTATTCTTGTCTGTGTCACATATGTATATATATGCCGGTGTGAGTGAATGTGTGTGAGAGTGAACATGAGAAGACAACCTTAAGAGACTGTACTAAGAGACTGTACTAAGAGACTGTACTAAGAGACTGTACTAAGAGACTGTACTTCTTATGTATGGTCTACACTGCTTTCTGAGCAAAGGTTTCTTAATGATACTGGAATTAGTCAAATTGCCTAGAACGGCTGGCCAGTGATACCCTGAGTCTAATATGCCCCTCCTTTCACAGCATTGATATTATACATCTACAGTACCACATCCAGCTTTTTTATTTTAGTTTTTGAAGTCAAATTCAGGGACTAATGCTTGCTTGGCAAGCACTGTATAAGTTAGAAAGCTCCTCAAGCCTGAAGTGAACTTTTTCCACAAAAGGCTTTCCTCATGCCTCCTACCCTTCAGAGTACACTTTAACACTAAAGAGTAAGAAGTGGAGCTGTTCAAGTAGACAAGCTACTTTCAGTAAGATTTCTTCCAGAAAAGGGGAAAATGTCTGGAGTGGACAGTGGCATGATTCCACAACCCTATGAAATTTTATCTATCTGGATTCTACTGATATTTTGGATTCCTCGGGTATTAAAGTGATAAGTAAGCCATGTATAGAGTGACCATTTATTCAACAATTACCAGGAAATAAAATGGTTCATCCAAATTTGTTGGTTGCCATTTTATAATTAATACAATGTCTCACTTCTATACTTAGTCTACATCATCTGGCCAAAGAGGAGTCATTGAAATGGTCATGAAGTTTCCCAGAAGAGATGGTAACTCTCCTCCAGTAAGAAAAACATATCAATCTATATTTCTTTTTTTGTTGCACAAGTGAAGCCATTGCTAGATTTAATAACATACTTAGCAGCATCCATGGACAACGACAAATGTCGTGCACACATGAACCAGGTGAATCGTGGAGTGAACTGATTCATATTCTCTTCCCGTAATATTTCAAAAGCAATAAACAGTAGGACTTCACCACTTAACCATAGGAATCCACACTAGTAACAACCTGGTAGTCTTTCTCATTCATTCAGTTTAAACAAGCCAGAATATACGTGTTCATGAAAGGTTACAGCCCACAGACAGCACCATTTAAAGCTCTTTACAGAGATCCAGTGCTATTCCCTCCCTTCAGCCTCCCTGAGGTTTCTGTAAGAATTTTCACAAAGTGGGAACTAATACAGACATTTTATTTCATTTCATTTTCTTTATTCAAACTAAGAGCCTCATGTAGCATGAAGACTCTAAAATGCCCTTCTCTGTAAATTTCACAGGGGACTGACAACAGTGATACCCCCAGGAATAGTGATGAGCACCATTATTACCAGTCTACATGGATGGGAAAAAAAATCTAACACCTTCTAAATGAAGAGAAAAATCTATGAATTCTAAAAGGCACCATACTTAATCTTTCACTTGCCACTAAAAAAATCACTTCGATATCTTTGCTAAAGGCTTAATAATATAAAATCTTATTGCAGGATACATTATATTTTGCCATAAGACATCGTTGGCAGTGTAATTCTGATAGATTTTTAATTTAAAAAGTTAAAGATTGGAGGAATAATCTGCTTCAGAGAGATATATAAGCACCTGTGTCGTTGAAATCATCACAAAATACAACCAAAGGCTTTAAATGTCATTTAGCAAATGAGCCCACCATATTTTATAAAAGGAATTTATAAATGCTTGAAGACACATGATGAATATTTTATGCTTATTGGTAGGAGAAGAAAAGATAGCACATTAATCAAGAATATTTTATTATCTAAGTGTCTCCAGAAAAGACTAAGTAGCATTGTGCATAGTCCCCTAAGCCATTTAAATGGGTAGACAATTTCTGCCACTGAATTCACAGAACATTAGATGTGCAATAAACATCCCTGAGCTTCAAAGTCATCTGTAGGCTGCATGCCCAGCCCTGGTGGCTTTTAATCAGCTACCTTTTGTGTTTTAAAAGCCTGGGCCTTGCAATCTAAGTGACTTATAACCCAGTTATGTCTTTGATAAGCTTTATGTCAGAGCAATAAGAGCTGGAATATGAGTGATTGTTTTACAATAGATTAGTTCAACATTGCATTGATAAACAATTTTGACTCAAATATACTGAAGTCTCCTTTTAAAATGTATGTCATAGGCCTTAAAGTGTTAAAAGAAGCAAAGAACATAAGAAAGCTCTCCCACTCCAGTAACAATATGCAGGATTTCTGGTAGAAGATAAGACGGAAAGTAATCTTTGAAGGAAAATATCAAATTTTTATTGAAAGTTTACATATAATATTCTCCAGATTATGGCAATCCTTTCTTTAATTCAGTCACTGGTCCCAGGAGAGAGTCTCAGACATCACCACTCTGTGAATTTATTCACATTACAAGAAATGATAAGATAATCTCATTCTGATAAGAATATAAAATGGGAAGAATCAATTTCTCATGACTGTATCATCTTTGGGTTTCTTTTCCTTCGCTGAGTATAGCTTTTTAAGTAGATATGGGTACATTTAATCTGTGTCATTATCATAGAATAATAAAATGTATTTTATATTTATGAGAAAAACCACTCCAGTGACCCCAAATAGTACCGCAAATACTTTCTCTCAAAATACTGATGTGATCCGGCCTTCACCCTCTTCACGCTGTGAAATAGGATATAGCTGGAAGATGGAGAATTCAGGAGGACCACCAGATTACAATGACTTGGCCTTGAGGATGGAAACATAGCCTGTCCCCTCAGTGTTCTCCGTCTGTCAGGAGAATTTCATGTCAATTGACTGAAAAAACCTCTGGCCACATCCTACACATTTTTCTATCACACAATTAAAAGAAGCACTTCTGGAAGTTGCTGCAAGAACAAAGATGCACACACAGAAAGGAAACAAGAGGAAGGAAAAGAAGGTTCAATCTGAATTGAAAGCACGGTATTCACCTGTAGCTTTAGGATCCCAGTATCAATGTGGCCTGATAAAACCTGAATATGATTTTTTTCTTGTAGATCATACACCAAGCTATTATATATGGTGTTGTTTGTCTGCACTACAATTTAGCAAATTGTACTAGTTATTTTTTTCCTGGACTAGCATTGAAATAACTTTAAAGATACTGGAGAGGAAAAAGAAGAATTATTTCATGACTATCTTGATATCATGAATGTTCAGAAGTGGAGTATCACTCCAGAAACTTCTGAAAGGTCATTTTCTCTTCCATTTAACACAGATTTGTCACTATTGTCTGGTTGCTGAGAGATTATAATTCTTATACTAATCTCTGCACAGAACACACACACTCTAATCATGATCTGTACCACAAAGACCATGTCAATAGGTGTCAAGGTACAATATAAATATACCTTTTATAACCACTTTACTTAATGTTATTTTTTCAGACATGGAAGTAGTTTAAATATCTATAGTACTTACTAATTAATGTTGTATACATATAACTGTATGTATGTATAGAAATATATGATTGTGTTCTTTAGCTATATATTATGCCTAAACTGTCAATATTCATAACAGAATACAGGATTCATGAAGATTGACTTCTTATCTATTTCAGTCACCATCCGTTTGTGTGTTTGTGTGTAAGTGTATATACTACACAAAATAGTAACTAAACAAATGTAAAGATAATTCAACAATTTTCCTCAGAAATGATGACATTTAAGACAAAATAAAGTACAACAAACTCTAGCAAATTCTAGCCTTTGAAGAATTTTCCTTTCTTATCCAAAACAAAATTTACAGCAGAAACAATAAACAAAATACTTTTTAAAGAATTTGGTGATTTTATTCCTTTGTCATTTGGGCTTCTCAAGAAGAACCAAAACATTGTCTCAGCATTTAAGAATGGTGAGCTTTTGAAACAAGAATAGGATGAATTTCATTAAGACAGAAACTGACTGCTTTGTGCTGAGACTTAAGGCCTGTGGAGAGTCAAACTGAAGCAATCATAATCAATTTTTCAAGGAGATAATAGTACAGAGATAGTCACAGTGAAAAAGCACCCTGAAATGTTCATTTAACCATAAAAAAAATCCCACAAACGGCAATAATGAATAAAAATAATAGCAAATGTATGAGAAATTACTAAGATTTGATGGAAATATTTTGCACAATTACTTTTGGGATAGGGTCATTGGCCCCACTACGATAAACAAATGTCTTTGAACCATGTGTTTAGCTAACACTGAGAAGGACAGGGCTAGTCAGGATTTCCTATCCTATGGACATAACTTGACAACAAAACTTTGTCTTCTACTTTATGGAAACTCTCAAGGAAACAGTGAATCATATTTAAAGAAGCAAAAAAGATTTCAAGGAAATTTTCTAACTATTTCTTCTGAAGTCGCCTTTGGTTACGGCCAAGCTCTAGTTTGCTTTTCTCAAAATGCTATTTGCATTCCTTGAAAGTCACACACATTCATACAATGAAAATTTATCTTACATATCTATCTCTCTCTCCACCTTACTCACCACCCCACTGTCCCTCATTCTTTCTCCTCTCCAATTTCATGCTATTAATAATGTCTTAAATGACCAGGGAGACGCTCAGTTTGGGAGATATTTAGATTAAGAACACTTGTTCCTAATCTCTACCTCAGGACCAAGCATGGTTCAGAGTAATCACTTCAGGCAGTCACTATCATCTGCAGCTCCATCTCCAGTGACACACACACACACACACACACACACACACACACACACACACACACACACAGAAGCAGTGATGCTTATATACACATAAGATGAGTGTAGGGCCATCCACAAACTACCAGCAGCCTCATTTCCAAGGAGAGTGAGTGCTTCTCTGTTCTCCTGATCCCACCTCAGCAGCCATCAGCTGTCAACTGTTCCTCCAATAGATGTTTGTTCTTAGAGACCCCTCCTTATCCATGCAGAAACTCTGATTTGACCTTGTGCAGGCAGTCATAGCTACCGTCAATCAAGTCTCAGAGCACCCAGGTCATGTCTAGAATTCTGAGTGCAGTGAGCGTTTCCAAACTGAAAACCGTTTTAGGATCTAATGGATGACTTCTCATTCTATTGCCGTCCTTTCTGTTCAGTGGTAGAGACAGAAAATAAAAGCCTTGTGCGTCGTTCATGTGCAATTTCAGTTTTCTTTTGTTGTCCTGTTGACTAAGGTAAGATCTCCACAGAATTAAAATCCAAAAGAAAAAGAAAGAATCTCTTTTGCTACTTCCTTAAGAATTTTTCCCTAACATGTATATTTGGATTTATTATTGATTTTTCTTCTGTTACCATATTGAGTCCATCAGTGTAGGTGTCATGGTACAGTTCAAGTAATGGAAATGAAGTGGTCATTAGATTGCAACCCTACCACCTGAGATATCATTATTTTTTCATAGACTTTATCATGATTAGATGAAAAGAGTTTGAGTATTGCTTGATTTGGCAATAAAGTCTCCATAGTCAAATGTGTGCCTCAGTCACTTTATAATTGTGGGGAAATGGCATATTAGGCTAAGGACAAAATAGCTAATGCATAGAAGCAACAGTAGAGAAGTTTGGATTGACATTATGTCATTTCCCACCATCTGTTTTCTCTCCTTTAAAATCTAGATTAACAAATGGTAGAGCTCAAGAAAATAAAAAAAAAAATAGGAATGAACTAATCTTCAGGTCCATACATAGAAAACTTGAGATAAAAAAACCAAGAAGCTATAGCTAAACATTGAGAAAGCTACTTGTAAGTGTAGTCAGAAATTTCTATAAAGACACTTTTAACTGATCATGTTAAATTGATGAATTCTCAAGCATGCCACATTGTTTAATACTGAATAAAAGATAAAGGCATCCATCTGGATTGTTGATTCTTATGCTCCTATACTATCTTCATCCTAAGGGCAGGAGACACAGGAGATCAGTTTATTGTTTATTTTCTTGCTCAGCACTCTTCTTCCTCTATAAATATGACCAGTTCATTTCTAAATTATCTTTAGCTCAAATCTTATGTTATTGTATAGCTACTGTGAGACATATATGTCATACCTGTATATTTTATACAATAGTATATCATAATATCATGTTATTATTATACATAATATTTTTGATCAACATCTGTATATTTTATAAAATATTGTATTATTGTTTTGAAATGCATAGAAACAATTTTTGTATTGTGATGGGATTAAAGAAACAACAAACTTAGGAACATCAGAGACCACAGAGTCTGTTTACTTAGCCAACATAGAAAAAAAAAAGAGAGTCACAGTCACTTCAGTATCCAGAGCCAGATTAAAATCAACTACAAAAGTGGCATGCACACACATCTCTGGGACAAGAGGCAGCACTTATATATGAACTATTTAAGGACGCCTTAAGAAACTATATTTTTAGCACATTAATAACTTGTAATTACATAAAAGATGTCCTCATTCAAAGAGATGCATACTTCCTGAGGCAAAGTGTCAAGCAAAGATACCAACAATATAAACTGTCTAGCTGTCCTGGTGCAGTGACCACACCTTTAATGCCAGCATTTGAGGCTAAAGGAGAACTGTTAAGCCTTCAAATCTACCTTAGGTTTGACAATAAAACTCAACCAATAAAGTATGTATGTTTGTGTGCTTTGTTGCCAAACACTAAGCCTCAGAACTAGGCAGTGCATATGTGTGTTCATTTTGTCTTTCTTTTCACTTCTCTACATATTTGGATTTTTCTTCAATAATAAAAAATAAAAGTCTATGATGAATGAGTAATGTTCCAAATAAATATTTTTTCTTAAAAAGAAAAAAAACTGAGAAAACTACTTTCTTAATCAAAGAAAATGAGTTATTTTAATATCTTGTCTGAATATGTGTACTTCTTTCAAATGACATTAAAAGTGAACTCTGAGGAAATAAAACTTCTTGAGGACACTAAAGGCTGAGAGAAGCCAACCTGACCTAAGAGATGGGTGACAGCAGACAAACGCTAATGTCCACAGCAATGAAAAAAAAGGAGACCTCAGAGAGTAAGTAGAACAGGAGAGCTTAGAGTTCGCTCTGATTAACAGGTGCTCTTTTCACAGTGAGTACAACTTAGAGAATCTAAACGTTATCTTAACAGAAGGAACCTAGATAGTCACAATGCACTTTCTATTGCCTATAAGTTAAAGAGTGTAGAGAGCCAAGAGCAGAAAACAAAACAAAAATCCCTTTTTCCATTGTCACAATATAGTTAAAATTCTAATTAGGTGAAGAAACCATCTTGAAAAATGCAAGAAAAGGTATTTTCTCAGGAGCACAAACCTATCTTAATTGTAGCTGATTTCTCAACAGAAAATAAAAACCCAGTATGGATGGAACAATGTATCTCAAGCTCCCAGCCTTTTTCCTGAAGGCTATCTTCCGTAATTGAAGAAGACATACACAAAGTAAAGGGATTCCTGGGTGTTGAACCGGTACTCCCGAAGAGTCAAGAAGGGACCCAAGGAGGACCATAACCACATCCATATGCTACAATTAAAACAATATCACTAGAAAAACTACCAGAAGTTATAGTAACAACAAAATGACTAGAATTAACACACATCTTCCAATAATAACTCAGAATGTTAATGGTCTTAATTCCCAATCAAAAGAGTCAGATTGACAGCTGGGTTCAATACAGGATTGACCACTGTTGTCAGCAAGAAATGTACTCCTGGTAAACACAGAACTCTGTCATAGAGAAAAAGGACATTAAAGGAATCCCCACCCCCCCCCCCCAAAAAAAAGAAGTAGAAATCAAGAAGCTGGAGTTATACCAACACTTAACAAAATAAAGCTTCAGCTGGGTGGTGGTGGTGCACGCCTTTAATCCCAGCACTCGGGAGGCAGAGGCAGGCGGATCTCTGTGAGTTCGAGGCCAGCCTGGTCTACAAGAGCTAGTTCCAGGACAGGAACCAAAAAGCTATGGAGAAACCCTGTCTCGAAAATCCAAATAATAATAATAATAAAATAAAATAAAGCTTCAAGCTAAATTTGATGAGGAGAGTTAAATGATCTATATATGCATAGGAAGAACAACTCATCAAAGAGATATTACAATTATTTTATATGTCCTTTCACTTTCTTAATGTTTTTAGGTAATATTTTTATTGATTGGGAATTTCACATCATGAACCTCGATCACACTCACTTCCCAATCCTCCCAGGTTCTCCTCCCACCTGTTTCCTCCCTCCAACAAAAGAAAGGAAGAATAGAAGGAAGAAGGGGAGGAGGAAAAGGAGGAGGAATATGAAGAGGAGGAGAAAGAAGAAAACAAATCCAATTTGTGTTGCCCTCATACTCAATGAAGTATGGTCAAATTTCCTGTGGCCAGCCCCTTAAAGAAAACTGAGTCCTTCCCCATATACACCCCTGCCAGAAGTTGTCAATTATGGAGAGCTAGACTTCAGCATCCTTATCACAATTTTAAGCTTTCTGTCTAGGCTGTTGTTTTTAGGGGCGGTGGTAGGAATTATTATAGAAGCCTTCCATACCCCTCTTTCTTAACTGTGCTGTGCAGCCACTGATAACACTGCAAAAATAACTTTCTTGTGTTCGAGGGAGGGCTGCTTGTTTATTCCCAGCTGCTCAAACCCAAAATAGTTACACAGAAACTGTATTAATTAAATCACTGTTTGACTCAGTGATTCTTATTGGCTAACTCTTATCTTAATTTAACCCATTTCTATTAATATGTGTATCACCACATGGCAGTGGCTTACTGGCAACATTTCAGCATGTCTAACTCTGGAGGTGGCTCTATGGCATCCCTCTGACTCTGGCACTCTTTCTCCCAGCATACAGCCTAACTTTCTGCCTAGTTCTCTTCTTCCCTGCAATAGGCTCAAATCAGTTCTTTATTTATTAACCAGTAAAAGCAACACATCGACATAATGACCTCCCACACCATTCTTGTCCTTTATAGTCAGCAGGAATACGGATCATGAACTTTTATATGATTTCTGGTGATGACACAGACCATGAATATTATATGCTGTTAACATACATTCAGAGAACATGGCCACACAAGTTCCAAACAAACAAACAAAAACATTGTGTGGATGTGAAAGAACAAATTTTTAAAAAAAAAAAAACAGTGGGTGATATATAAACCCTACACTCACCAACTGAAGGGTCATTCAGAACAAAAGCATAAACAAATAAAAAGAAAAAAAGAAACATCAAAGTAAAATAGCATTTTATAGTAAACTTAACTTTCCAAATACTCTAAAATACACATTCTGTTCAGCAGTGAATAGAATTTTCTCTAATGTGAACCACATAATAGGACACAAAACAAGTCTTAGCAAATATGAGAAATTTATATAACTTCTTGCCTTCTATCTGACCATAATGAAATAATCTGGAAATCAACAGGAAGAGGAACTAGAGAATGTTCAAGAACCCCATGGGGATTGCACAAAACATTTCTTAATCTTAAAACGTTATGGAAGAAGTCAGCAGTGAAATTGAAAAATTCCAGAACTGAATAAAATGAAACACAACATATCAGCCCCTGTTGGATAAAAGAAAGAAGTCCTGAGAGGAAAGTTTATAGCTATAAATTATTACATCAAAGAATTGTGTGAATCTCAAATTGATAATTCAAGGTCTGAGAAAAACAAAAAACAGCTAGACCCAAGACAAATGGTTATAAAGAAGGAATAAATACAAGAAAATCATCTATAAAATTAAAAGACTATTGCAAAGAATCAATAAAACAGTATAGACTGAAGTTTATGTCTGGCCCGATTGCACAGCTGTTCAATCACAAAGAAACATACAGAGACTTACATTAATTACAAACTGTTTGGCCTCTTAGCTCAAGCTTATTACTACCTATCTCTTACAACTTAAATTAACCCATAATTCTTATCTATGGTTAGCCACATGGCTTGGTACCTTTTCTCAGTAAAGCATTCTCATCTTGTTTCCTCTGTGTCTGGCTAACAACCGACTCTCTGCTTTTCCTCTTGGAAGAATTCTTCTAGACTGGTTGCCCCACCTATAATTTCTACCTGGCTACTGACCAATCAACATTTTATTAAACTAATATGAGTAACAAATCTTTACAGTGTACAAAAGCATTATCCCACAGCACTAGCAGTTAAACCCAAGGATAATAACTATAAGGAAAGACTAAATATCAATACAGTCATCAATAAAATGGAAATTAAACAATTATCACAAAGAATCAATGAAACAGAATTGATTTTAAAGAAAGACTGACAAATAGTTAACTACTCTAGGCAAAAGACAGAAAAGTCATAAAGTAATAAAATTAGAGGTAAGAGGGGATGTCATACAGACACCAGAGAATAATGGGGCATTTTTCAAACATTTATTGTACTCTAGTTTGAAAATACAGATTTAATGCATTTCTGCTGATATCTCGGTGGAGACCTCCAATTGCGGCGCCCCGCGCCCCCGTGTCTGCACTCTGTGCACTGGCACCCAATTCGTGGCAAGGGGGCTGGAGGTTAAAATACACAGACACACATAGACAGAGAGACAGCGACACGGGTCATCCTTGAATTCCCCCAAGAATGCCCCCTTTATTGTGTTCAGGGGCAGATTATATAGAGATAGCCACACCCCAGCCAAACCCACCAGAAAACACTCTCTTGCCATCAGGAACTCCTGAAGGTCTCATGCTCAGAGCAGCTGTAGGCACTCAGGTCAGGGGATTACAAGAAATTCAGAATCTGGGGTCTCACTGCTCCCAACACATTTCTAAATACAATGCCTTGCCAGGAACAGAACATAATAACCAACAATGCATTTCAAAGAGGAATAACCTCTCCCGAGTAAAGAAGCCCAAGGCCAGGCACCTTAAAATTCAATGCTGAATTTTAACATTTAATGAGTAAGCACCAAAATCCCTCAAAGTACCCATGAAGTGAAAAGGAAGGACCACAAAATTTGTCTTATTTATTCATTCATTTTATTGAAAATAATTTTTTCATATAGTATATTCTAACTAGTTTCTCCTCCCTCATCTCCACCTCAATACTCTCTATCTCCCCACTCATTTAACTAAAGACTTCTTTCTCTCTTTAGAATGTAAACAGGCAAACAAACAAATAAACTAAAAAAAACTAGAATTAAAAAGAAAAACGCAGTGCACAAAATACACATACAACAAAAATACAAATTTTGAAACCACAACATACAAGCAAAACTCAGTAAGGTAAAAATGATGCAACAAAGCGATATGAGACCAAAAAAAAAAAATCTCCAAAAACACCACTGAGTTCATTTTGTGTTAGCTATTGACAGCTGGGCATGGAGTCAGCCCTAAACTGTGGTTTATATGACCAGTGCCAACCTCATTTTATAAACCCATCATTAACCTAATTCCAAAACCAGTTAAGTACCAAACAAAGAAAAGAAATTATGGCCAATACTACTAGAGAGCAGTAGGCAAATATTCTCAACAGAACATTTGTAAAATGTTTTTTTTTTAAAAAAATTAACATGCCAAAAAAATCATTTGACATGCCCAAATGGGATTCATTCCAGAGTATATAAAAAAATCAACCAATATAGGACCTCACCACAGAAAAGATACATGTAAAATGATCATCTTATTAAATGCAGAAAAGGATTTGATACCATTCAACATTTTTTTCATGATAAAATCCTTTTGTTTTTCACCACTGGAATATAGTTTATTGGAAGGGTTTATATTTTCCTTCCTCTGATTTCATTTTCTTCTATTAGATTTTGGTGAGGAGTCTGCTCCCCCATTTCCTTGAGATCCTTTCAACCTCCCTTCCCATCTTAATCCACACTCTTTCTGCCTCTTGTATGAAAACAAAGGCTTTAAACCAGGGCTGGTGAATTGGCTCAGGGGTAAATCTGAATTTGACATAGTGGTCTGAATTTGATCCCAAGAAACCATATATGAATAGAACGCAGAACTCACTCCTACACATTGTCCTCTGACTTCCACACATGACCAGGCCATGGGTGTTACAGGACATTTTCTTAGTTCAAACTTACTTTTCTGAGGCTGGCTTTTAGATCTTGATATCCTGTGTCTATACCACTGTGTTCAACTTCTGACACTTATGCCAATAGATATAAAATAACTGTAATGAGATAGGCAAAATCATATCCTACACAGAGAGAGCAGAGACATTGACAGAGGTCATTAGAAAGGACAACCTTAAGAAAACTAGATAATTCTCTGGTATAGTAGGGGAAAACATGGCAGGTGGTTCCCTTTAACTACCATCTCTTTCCTAGGAACCTGTCATAGTCAATCCACATATGCTTTTCCAAACTAGACTTTCGTGAAATGTAAACTGCATCTATAATCTCTCTCTTTAATTTAATTCATTATTTTATCCCTCTTGTTTGAGATGAAAGCACTTTCTGCTTGTTACTTGCAAGGACTTGTGTGATACATTTTGTATACATCTGAATCCTCACTCCACATTTTAAATATTTTTTTCTACATGGCCATTTCTGGTTTGTGAAATGCATAGCTGAGTCAGCTACATCTTTAATACAAGTTTCACTCTCCACATCCAGTTCTTTCAACGGCTCTTTTTTTGAAGGACAGAACTTCTGAGTGAAATCCATCATTACAGCCTGCCGTAAACTGCCCTATTTTAGCTTGGTTTGTTAGAATTATTTCAACATTGCCATCCCAGTAGAAGGTTTTAAAAGTAACTATTTTCAGCCCAATATTCTTTAAATCATCAATTCAGCTTTGGTTGGACTTATCTAGGAAGTCATCCTCTCTGGAGAGGACTTTTTATCTGCCCCACGCAGCTGTCAGTCAGGAGGAACATGTTTATAGAAAGGAACTTTAGCACATAACTGATGTGGGATTCCCCTCTGTATGCTGTGAATACCATTGGTTAATAAAGAAGCTGTTTGGGGCCTTTGATAGGTTAAAGCAGAGCTAGGCAGGAAAAACTAAACTAAATGCTGAAAGAAAGAAGGCAGAGTCAGAGAGATACCATGTAGCCCTGCTGGAGACAAATGCCAGAAATTTACCTGGTAAGCCACAACCTCGTGGTGAAATACAGATTAAAAGAGATGGGTTAAATTAATACGTAAAAGCTAGCCAATAAAAAACTAGAGCTAACAGGCCAAGCAGTAATTTAATTAATACAGTTTCCATGTGGTTATTTTGGGTCTGAGCTGCCAGGTGGCTGGGAAACAAACAGCCTTTTACAACAAATTGGTGCCAATATGGCCAACTGAAATCCACTTAAAACCTGAGAGACCTTGAAAAGGAATTTTAGACACAAAGACAAACCAAAAAAAAAAAAAAAAAACCAAAAACATAGTTTAACACAGCTTCTTGCTGTTTGCTGGCAGGGTGCCATAGCTCCTTTAAGAGAGATTTTCTTGACTCAGTAGTAGCAGAAACAAAATGTAGTTTCAAAACGGTGGCTTCTGGGGCATTCTGTCAGCACAAACTCTGGCTCTTTCAGGAGACCAAGCATTTAAATGGGGTCTGTGAGCAGATTGCTACAACTTGCTTAATGGAGACATAGATTCACTGTGTGCCTAAAAATGGGGCCATGTGCATGGCTCTCAGAGGCAACAAACATGCCTCCAGCATGTTGGACTGGGCAAAACAAGCAGGCAGGGCGTGTTGCCTCTAGCCATGCCCACTTAGCATTAAAAAAAAAAAGCTGTTCTGGTCAAAAAAGAATTCCAGATGTGCAATAAGGACAGATTCAGACACAAAAGAACACTAAACGAGGCACAATGTGTTTGAAAAATGTATGTAGGCTTGGGAGATAAAAGAAAAAGAGTAAAGAGACATTAAATGTAATATAAAAGAGTACAGACAGTCATAGATTAAAGGAGTAAAGATGATAAGATAAATATTAAACTTGTAAAAAAGTAATAGAGTAAGAAAAACAAGCCCTGTAATGATGGAATATACACAGAGAGTCTAGATTATAAATATTATTGTGTACTCTTTAAATTTTTTGACTGTGAAGGAGCTAAGTACAGAGAGACATTTAATTGTATGGGCTACTAAAATAAAACAACCTATATATTTTAAAGTTATCTTGATTCCAGAATTTGGATCTAAGGTTTTGTGACTTTGGAAAAGAGGTTCTTCGTTTGTTTCCACAGAAGATGAGAACCTGTGGATTAATTCCAGACTAATGTGGTTTGATTCATCAAGAACCCCCAAAAGGTCACTGTGGACACCTCCTAAATTACTTTGCTTAATAAAAAGCAGGAAGCAGTTTGGAGAGAACTATGCCCGAATTTCCAAATATTGTTTATGAATGTTTGCTTACATTTAAAGGGGGATATGCTATAGAGATTTGCATGAGTATGGATCTTGCTTAATTGATACAAATTTAAGGTCAATTTTGTTATATGTATATTTTTGCTCTTGATTAAAGTATTGTGTTTGTATAGCTCCCTTTAAAATGTAATGAATAATAAAGAAATATAGGTTAATAGATAATCATCTGTAATACTCATGCTTGTAGTCATGTTAGTTAGATTTTCTAGATATATAGTTATAATTCAGCTAGATAAATATTCTTCACATCTTTTAGAGACCTTCAGAATATGGCATTTAAATGTTTTAATAACTTAGGACTTTTCATAATGTCGTATCTTTCTGGAGTCTTTGATGGAGCTGAAGAATATAGAGTTCTAGTTTTCCTTAGTTATGATAAAAGATAAAGTAGATATAAATACTGTAACTATAATTCTTACTTGACAGCCATTTTGTTATATTTAATTTTAATATGTTAAAGTTACAACTTTCCTTTTAATTTAAACAGAAAAGGGGAGGTGATGTGGGATGCCCCTCTATATGCTGTGAATAACACTGGTTAATAAACAAGCTCTTTTGGGCCTGTGATAGGGTAGAGCAGAGCTAGGCGGGAAAAACTAAATTGAATGCTGGGGGAAAGAAGACAAAGTCAGAGAGAAGCCATGTAACCCTGCCAAAGACAGACACCAGAAAATTACCCAACAAGCCACAGCCTTGTGGCAATATACAGATTAATGGAGATGGGTTAAATTAATATGTAAGAGCTATCCAATAAGAAGCTAGAGCTAAAAGGCCAAGCAATAATTTAATTAATACGATTTCTGTGTGGTTATTTCAGGTCTGAGCTGGGTAAGAAACAAGTGGCCTCTGACTATACATAACAGGACCATCTGATTTCTTACATTATATAAGAGGAGACTAACTTGTTTATATGGTTAAAAAGCAGGGAAAAGTGGGGGAGGGAGTCACACACACACGTGCGCGCGTGCGCGCACACACACACACACGGCAGGGAGAGATAATGAATGTAATCACTACAGTAGGCAGTAAATTTTGCTCCATACAAATTGAAGTGTAGCTCAGGGACCACATAAGAGGTGAGACATACTGGTACTTAATGAAAATGCTATGGTCAAGTTATGAGGAGAGGATAGGGACAGAAATGGCATGTTAGCTGTCAAGTCAGCCCTTCATGTCACACATCAAATGTGCATCATCATCTTGCTGTTTGCTGAGATATTGTCGATAACTCCCTCGTTACAATAAACCACAAGAGTAAACTATTTTTACTTTTTTAATTTAAAACATAGCAGAGTCGTGCCCTGGCATATGGAAAACACTTCATAAAAGCTTTAAAACAAAACATTCAAAAGCCAAATTAAGGATGTTGTGTACAAATTGGTTTTCTACAGTTTTATAAACATTATAATCTCTATTAAAGCTTGTATGTTTGTCATTTGTTCTCATCCCAATACCAAATAATATTAAAATTTATAACAGTCATAGAAAAAAGAGTTCTAGCATTTTTGGAATTGGACAAGCAGGTTACAGAACTGGAATGAATTGCCTCATTAGCAGAACGTAAATAACTTAAATGTTCCTGCAAGTTCAGCGTTGTCAGATTTTGTGCCGATTGTTCTGTTCACACCTTTTCTCAGAGAGAACACTAATGATAGAAGAGAAGCAAGGTGATCTAGGGGGAGGGAGATGACACATTTTTCCTGAGGGGATGGCTACTGTGGTTATCAGGCAGGAATCAGGGAAAGCCTGACATACACACAGTGGGTAGGAAGTATATCAAGAGTTAAGGGCAGTGTGGGATTATTGCCTACAAATGCTAAGCTTATTAGAGACATTGAAGCATTGAGTGTAACAGAGACACTGATATGAAAAATTTTTGTTTAGTATCATTTCAAAGTTTCTAGGATGTTAACCCAATTCTCAAATACTGAGTCTTTTTTAGAAAATATAGGAGTGTAAATACATTATGTCCCTTGGGATTGTGAGAAATGTGGTTTTAAGATGAGCCCTGTTAGACAGCTGCTATTATACATCAATTCATAGAAATAGGCATTACTTAAGTTTAGACTTTATCTATTTATTTATCATAATTTTGTTTAATTTTTAAAAAAGAAGGTACAATAGGCAAAGGGAGCTTGCTCTTCCAAAAATGAAATAATCATCTCAGTGCCAATACTGCATCTGTGAAGCACTACACACTTTTAAAACTCATAAGCATTTCTTCGTCAATGAAATTGAGCATGAGAAAGAATCAGTGGGGGCTGGTGACATAGTTCTTTAGCTTAAGGCATTTGCTGCCTAGCTTGGCAACCTGAGTTCTATCCTGGGATTCACAGGAAGACAACAATAGACTCCTGCAAGTTGTCTTTACACACACACACACCACACACATAAATGTCATTTCTTTAAATTTATATATGTTTGATGAATGCAAAGAGTTTGTCAAAAACAGGAAATATAGAGAAATATGAGTATTTAGCTTAAGGCCAAATATTGGTATGCCACACTTTGTGCTTTATGTCTAAATAGAGAATATAATAGAAAGTTTTTAGATAATAAATAAAACTCAGGCAATTAATTCACATATTGTTTTTGAAATTGCCATTCTCTAATGACATATTTTTGGACAAAACATACAAATACTCTGACAAATTCTTTTATCAATAATTTTTCTTTGTACATTTATACAATACATACCATTGTATTTATCTGTCACTACCCTTTTACCCCTCATGATCCCCTGCCTGGTCTCCATTAGAAAGTACGAAGCCTCTGTCCACAGTGGAAACATGAAAATATCCTTTCAGATTGATTCATTTCTGTAATGTAGTTGGGGATGTTTATGTGCATTCTTCTTGGCTCCCTTCTTGTCTCAGGTTTTCCATTCTGTGACCTCCTTATGACCCATATTCTTACACAAGAACAAAAGCAACTTGCCTTAAAAATTGCACAGACAGTAGCCACTTGGTGGGGATGCACGTCTTTAATCCCAGCACTGAGGAGGCAGAAGCATGGATCTCTGTGAGTTTGAGGCTAGCCTGGTCTATAGAGTGGGTTCCAGAATAGCCAAGGCTACACATAGAAACTGTGTTCAAATAACAGAACAAAAATTACACAGAATCTTTTAAAGGGATATTCTCTATGCTTTCCAGGACATGTGCATGTCTTAGTAAGAAAAATTCTTTGAAACACCTTGCAGGACCATTCATTTTTCCAGATTCTACTCTTGTCTTTTTCCTTTGCTGGACAAGAGCGAGGCTTGCCTTCACACGGTTGTGTGAGCACCAGCTGTGTCAACTCTTAGGCACTAAATTGTGTCCACTTAAAATATGCTGAACATGAGTTCATTTGGAGATGGACCTTGAGAGGTATTCACATTGTGGGCTTTAATCCAACTGCACTGCTATATCTTGTTACAAACCAAGAGGGACATTAGCTAGTGACACTGAGTAAAGTCCTTATGAGGAAAGGGTTATAAAGAGATACAGCCTCTAAAACTGGGAGAAAATACATTCCTATTAATGAATCAACTCTCTCTGCTGTGTTTTGTATGCTGGCCTAGCAAACAGATATATCAAGTCACAAGTATCTCCTTATTATTGTTTTGATACAACGTTTCTTGTAGCCAGGTTTGCTTCTAGTGTTCTCTGTGGCTGAGGATGACCATGAACTCCTGATCCATCTGCCTCGGCCTCCCAGATGTGTCATGACTCCTAGCTTCCAACCATCTTATTTCAAAGCAGAAAAAAATTGGCAAAAGACAGCCTTTGGTGTTTCAAGAGGTAAACAGTCAGGGCAATTGCGTTTCGCTACATGATTCTCACTGCATGCTTCCCACTGCATGCTTCCCGCAGCATGCTTTCCGCAGCATGCTTCCCGCTGCATGCTTCCTGCAGCATGCTTCCCACCACATGCTTTCTACAGCATGATTCCCAATGCATGCTTCCTGGGAACAGCAATTAAGAAAACAAATGGGCAGGAATTTCCCCTAATGACTACAAAACAGGATCATTTTTCTACTACAAATGTATTTTCGTACACCTCAAATGTGTTTAAACACTAGTCAACCTACACTCAAATATTCCAGCTCTCTGTTTGTCGGGATTCTTGGGAATCTCTTGGGATATAGATTGTAGTGTATTCAAAGTTGAATTTGTCATATTAGAACCTTTTTTTTTCTTTTTTATTGATTTTTATTGAGCTCTACATTCTTCTCTGCTCACTTCCCTTTCTCTCCCCTCCTCTTCAACCCTCTCCCAAGGTCCCCATGGTCCCAATTTACTCAGGAGATCTTGTCTTTTTCTATTACCCATGTAGATTAGATCTATGTATGTCTCTCTTAGGGTCCTCATTGTTGAGTGTGCTTCTCACCCCACATTCGCTCTGCTGGGGGGAGGAGGACTGTACTCAGTTACCACAGCCAGAGGAGTCCCTGTACATTTCCTATGTTTACCACTGAGCACATTAAGACATAACTTATATTCTCACCTCATTGAGTGTCTTCTTTCTTCCACCGACCTGTGCTATGTGGTACACTCCAACATTTTGCCAGTATGAGAGACATTTCAATCATGATCTTTCTTTAACATGGCTTTTCTGATCAGCTATAAGGTAAAGACACTGGATCATCCCCTCACTTCAAAAGCTACAAGAGTGGGAAGTATTCTTCTCAGGGTCCTCGTGTGTTTTCCAAAGGGAACCTCAATAATGCTAACTTCATGACCAGTAACAATTTTACACTAGCCAAGTTTCTGATTGGACAAAGGAGCACACATCTTCCTGCTGTAGGGTGGTTATTACTCTGAGCGTCTCAGACTGGAAATGAGTGAGAAGTGGTGAAGCCATGAAACCACTTCTCAGAAAGAGATGCAGCAACAGACGTTTCTACCCCAGTTTGAGGGTTTTGTATCAAACTCTAGCACTACTTTCTCATATATCACATCTAACAGGGTCCGGATTCTCCCACCCAGACATCCCTGTCTTGATTTTTTTCAGCTTATGACTATCAAAATCAGACTCGTTTGAACATTAGGATATGACTGATTGGGAGTGTGTGCTCCCTTGTCTATGCTTTCCTGGAATGACGAAAGCAAGCTTTATTTGTTAAAACACAAACAAAATATCACCACATTTCCCCTTTTTTGTCTAAAATAAAATAAATGTTAAAACTAAAATAAGAATAACTGTACTATATATAATAAGTATAATGATTTTATACTATATATAGGCATTAAGTACATCAACAATGTCTAGTCCATTTACATTTGATAAATTCAGAGAAAATACTCCATCTGCCCCATCTTTGTGAGTCCACAGTGTTGCACCTAATTCATTTTCTATTCTAACTTGCATTACCAACTGAAAATTATATTTTTATGTCTCCCAACCTTCTATAATTTACATTTCTTTAGTGAATTTCTTTTCTGAGTCTGGAAAACTATAAAGAGACCAATTCACCTCTTAATCCCTGCCTGCCCTCATGTCTCATGATATTAACATTTAAATAAAATTAGGAAGGTTTAGCCCTACATAGAGCTGCAGATCAATACTGACTGAATGTGATGGATGAAACAGGTAAACAGATTGTGGTCAACACTGATCACCATCTCCTATGTCTTTGCTCTGTGGCCACCATGTTTGTAATTCTCTCAGCAGGAAAGTCTTCACTTTTAGTCTAGAAATGACTCTCAACAAACAGTTCCTAAGGAACTGTATGCTGCCAAGAGGAAATCATATTTACTTCAAAGAGGTCTCTGCAAATTCAAGCAGTGTTTGGGATTTGTAGATTTAAAATAGAGATGATTCTGCACTTACAATGGCTATTTGTTTTCTTTTTATTTATTATGATGAAAAAGCAACATAAATGGAAATGGATCCATGCTTCAAATTTGAAATTTGATATTTCCCCCAAGCAAATCTCCACAAACCAAAGGTCATATTGATTTTGTATAAATTATAATAATCTCTCCTTTGCTGGACACTGGCAGCTAGTCTTTGATCCAGACAGTCATGTGATCCCAAAATAAAACACATGCCAGTGTACAGTTAACTTTGTTTCTAAGATAGGGTATAAGTTGATGTACCTGTGTCCAGTGAATTTTGGGGGGTTCAGTATATTCAAGTTATTATGGGATTTTCAGAACTGGTATAATTTGAATGTGGAATGTTTCTCATGGGCTTCTGTGTTTGAACATTTGTTTCCTAGCAGGTAGCAGCTACTTTTAGGGTAAGAGTCCTGGCTGGTATAAGTGAGCCATTAGAGTGAGTACTCTGCTTACGGTCTGCTACCCTGTCCCATGACCAGGCACCTAGGGCTCCCACTTCCACCTAGGCCACCTGTTGTCATGCCCTCTCCATTGTGAGGGACCTTCAATCTATGGGGCAACCGAAACTTCTCCTCTGAAGCTGCTTCTGTAGTATTTGTCTTAGAGTCTAGGAAAGCTCCTAAAACAAAGATGTAACTACATTTTAGGGTGAGGCATCTACCAAGCACATGGCCTTTGTTCACAGAGAAAAGTAGGTACATTTACTAATAAGTATTTCATGATTTTTAACAATAAAATGCCTTATAAAACACTGACATGCTGGTGTTCCTGTGCTTTGCTCATGGATTAAACTTGCTGTGAACAGAAGGTGGAATTGTCTTCCCTGCTGCAGAAACCACATTGTTTTTTTACTATTGTTGCTGCTTTCCAATTTCTATTAGCTCAGGTTTGGAAACCAAAACTAGTGATTGAGTGAGAGATGATGAATTGTGTACAAAGTACATTGCTGAGGTCAGGACAGATTGTTAAACAGTCGGTATGAATAAGGAAATGACAATATTTTTAAGTTATTTTTGGTAATTTTAATATTAAAGACTTACTTACTCTTATTATTTTATGTAAACAAGTGTCTTTCCTATATGTATGTGCTTGCATGCCCATGGAGGCCAATGAAGGCATCAGATTCTATGGAACTGTAGTTAAAGATGGTTATGAGCCACCATGGGGATGCTGGGAAGAGAACATAGGTGCTCTACAAGATCAACAAGTCCTTTTAAATATAGAGTGATCCTTCCAGGACCTAGCTTTAATTTTATAGGACTGATTGATTTCATGTTTGATTAACCAAGATATATTTTATGTAGTTATATAATACATTTTTCAATATATTGTTGCTTTCTCTACTCCCCCCTCACTTTCTCTGCCTCCTCCACGCTCTGTGCCTCCTTTCTTCACTCAGCATTTCTTCTTTCTTTTCTGCCTCTCCCTTCTCCACATCTCTTTTCTTTGGTTCTTATTCTTCTTTGTGTTCCTATTCTTAGTTTTTAGTCTTATAACTTAAGAGGGCCTTAACTGCACAAATAGATTGATTTCATTGATATTCCCTTAAATGTGTGGTGCATCATCACTGATTGTGTCCATCTACTCTCTGGTATTTTCAGAGTGTCAAGTTCTACATTAAGGACCTTAGTATATTTTAATTAATTATTGTACAAAGTGAGAGGTGAGGCAGGCATCAAATTTACCTCTTCTGCATACGAATGGATAACTTTCTCTGCTCTGTTTACTGAAAAAGTTGTCCACATGTCCTCTCCCCAACATGTATTTTTGGTACCTATGTTGAAAGTTAGTTGGTTGAAGATGTAGAAATGTGTTTCTGGGTCCTCTATCCTCCGTACTATTGATCTATAAATGCTTTATTGCCAGAGTGACGCTCCATGAGGTCTTCAAATTAGGCGCTATGATTCCAGTTTGGCTCTTTCTGTTCAGGGTGGGGTTGCTTTATCTTTTCATCTTTTCTCCTTTCTCCTCTTTCTTCTCAACTCCTCCCCTCCCCTCATCTGTTCTCTCTCTCCTCTCCTCCCTTCCCTTATCCCCTTCTCCCTTCTCCTACCCTGCCTTCCCTTCCCCTACCTTCTCCTCCCCTCTCCTATCCTCTCCTGTTCTCTAAAGAATTTCATTCTAATGGGCATTGTACTGTCCTCAGATCATTTTTGAACACTAAGGGCACTTTGACATTGTTCTTCAAGTCTATGAGTGGGAGGTCTTATCATGTTTTAGTTTATTTCTCAGTTTCTTCATTGCTTTTAAACTTTGATTGCAAATTTTTCTTCCCCCACTTCCTTCTTTTGTTTACTCTATCTTTATATACTTTACGTTCTGTTGAAGAAATTGTATGGAACATTGATCTCCTGGATTTTTTCTGGTATAGCATAGCACTTTGTTTTCTATAACAGTTATAGCTAGCGTGTACTCCTCCAGCCAGAAAGCCTATATTAACAAAAGGAAGTGTATTTAGAAAAGATGAGGTGAGATGCTCATTACTTCTTCCAATGGTTCTTCTACAATATGATTTAGCCAAGAAATTTTGAAGGTTTAAAGTCAATAAAGCAGCCAAAGCTTACATTTTAATTCACTACATCTGTTTCACCAGTGTAAACACAGTTAATGAAAACACAGATCAGAATTACATCAGAATTACATGTCTTGTAACATCGAAGCATGTTTCAAAATGAATATGAAAATCTTCCCCTTCAACTTGTATCCAATTCTACAATTAGAACATTTGATCTTCATATTATAATTTTAGTTAATAGAATACCAGGATTAAGAACTGTTAATTGTACCAACACATCAAGGTAAGCTAACTTGTGTCCTTATTGTTGTATCTTTGTTTTTATCAAATTTGTGGTGCTTTTCACACTCCCTTGGATATTGTTCTGCTTGTGTTTAAATATGTATCTGGTATTTTAATATTTCATCTTGTATGTAAACAAAAGTGGTGCTTTAAAAAACACTCTAACTTAAATGTTGATTTGGGTTAGAATATTCAAAATCTCAAAGCCAGAGCTGGCTGGAGAACTGAAACTTGATTTCACAGAGATGGGGGAAGACTAAAATGAATAGTTTTCAATTTCCCAAACCTTAGGAAGAGGGATCTGGCCCAGCACGCTAATCCTTCTTTCTAAAACAAGAAATAGCTTGGTAACAGAGTCTGTGTTCTCAGGCACGGACGGTCTTAAGTTTGGGGACTTTTCTTAGAAGGAGAAAAGCCTTATAATTTAGAGCTCTGGCCATTTTGGACAACTCAGAGGATTGATGAACGGTGAGAAAGGTCGCCAGGTGAAAGGATGTAAATAGTCTTGTGTTCCTTTGAATTTACTGACAGTCACTGATTTTAAATTACACATGTAGTTCCAATTCCCTTTATACAGACACCATTATTTAACATAAACTACTTACATGACTGTTTCATGATTTATCCTGTTTCTGTATGACAGTTATCTAACTAAGGACTTTCTAAAGTTGAGATTTGACTTACACATGTCCTGAGCTTGTTCATTTCCCATGCATCATGTCTATCACTGAGAAAATATTTCAGGACTGTCAACATGGCATCCACGTACATCATTCCCCTACTATGTTCTGGAACCTGTTTGCTGCAGAAATTCCAAACTCGAATTCCTGGGAAATGAACTAAATGATGCCAGTATGGAATGAGGGCATCTAATCTTATATGTTATTCTTTATGGAGGGGCTATAAAACCTCTCACAGAATCTTAAGAAAGCATATATTTATAACACCTTTCCTGAAGAGAGACTAATTAAAGCTGAGAAAGAATGGGAGACATTTCTGAGGTCATAACATGTCCTTTGTATCTAAGATAAAGCTGGCATTTAGGTCCCTCTGACACTAAAATCACTCAATGACCAGGATGGGCGAAGTTGTATTCACTAATAAGTGTTCCTCCAAAACTAGACAGACAAGTTACAAAGTCCACATTCATCCAGAATCCACAGCCAAGCCAACAAATGAAGTCACCATGGCTTACGACAGCAAGTATTTGTACCTCAGTCACATAGCCAAGTGTCCTTCAAATGTTGGCTCTGCTCCGTGCCACATTATTTTCTGCTTGGAATCCAGAATGACAGAACACTCTTCTTTCTGATTAAGAATTATTATTTTGCCTAATGAAAATAAAGAAAACAAACAGCAGGGAGTCAAAGCCTACAGTTTTTTTTTTCTTGGAAGTGATGGAACTCATACCTGTTCCATGTTATTAGCAAATTTCAGTGCCCAGAGCTAGATGCCAGGCAGTAGCAGACACCTTCCATTCACATAAGCTATGAACCCCATGTGTTTCATTTGCCTTTTCCCTTATGCATATTTATTTGCTTCCACTCCTCACAATCCATTTTGAACACTCTCTGCTCTTTGAGAACCGGACAAAAACAGTAATTGGTGAGAAGGGTCACAGGAGAATTTGAAGGACATGTGATGTTGCATGCCAATGGCAACCGTACTTAGCAGCTCACAGGTGAGATCTTCAATTCAAGTACAAGTGTGGTTTACCAAAACACACCAGTAGACACTAGGGTCAGATAGAAGGAGATCTGTTGAGATCCTGTGACATCAGTGAAGATGTGACTGATTTTCATATTCCACAATTGCTATTCATGTGTTTGATATTATTTTAAACCTCAACTCAGAAAGCCCTAAGAACCTTACCAGCACTAAATGACTAGAAAATTTTAACAGTCAGTCAATTGAGAGAACGTCTTCATTGTGTTGATACTTAACAGTTCATTCTGTTAGAAATAGCCTCCAATGGGAAATATCTGAGAGAAGGGTATCAATTGACATTTCTGTAAACAAAAGAAAACCGCACAGCCTGACTCTTTGAGCTACTGCTGCTCACAGTCTGAAAAGGGCCAAGTGTGTTCTTAGAAGGTCAGCTTACATAAGGTGTCCAAAGCCCAGTGTATAAGACTCCATAAATCTGAGCCATTAGTCTTGACCCATTAATAGCCCACCAGTGGAGGAATGAGCATTGCTGAATATGAACAGAAATGGGATTGGTTCGTTCAGTATACATAACAAAGGGGCATTTTACACTACACACGGCACTGACCTTCCTCCTGTTTAGTAAGTGTCCTTCATCTCCTTACAGGGGTAAAACTCTAACATCAGGCACAGTGTCTCATGGGAAATTATTCATCTATACTTCATTTTTTAATCATACAATTTGTCTTTAATATTTTCACTGAAATATGCATGCTGCACTCAGAAAAATTGCAGGTATTATTTGCTTTATCTTGTCCCAAAAATGTGGGTACATATTTACTTGATAGCCCTCAAAGTACTTTTCACTCCCTCCCTACTCTCAATTGTCTCCACAAAATATTAAAACCTGAAATAACTATCACTCTAACATAAAATGAGATGTAGCATCATTTTAATTTGTGACTGCTATTCATCACTAATTTTTAACACTATACTTATATCTCTGGATGTCTGTCTGCTCTCTTGTGAACCATTGTCCTTTTTCTGTTCATCTCTGGAGTGTCCACAGCTTTCCTATGAATGTATAACCACTATCTGGACAAATGACACAAAGGTTTGATATAATGCACATCAAACCATTTTACCCTGTGTGTTAGCTTTTCCTTTCTATAACAAAAAACTTATTCAGGCTACTTATAAAAAAGGAAAGTTAATTTTGGCTTATGTTTCTGGTGGTTCAAGATTCATGGTCCACATCTGGTCTTGGCTTCTTAATACTGGAGTCCAACAGTACCACACAGCAAGAGACAGGGCCACACACACCATATCAATCTTTCTGATCTCTCTCCATCTTGTTATGAGCCCTTGGGACTCAATCCTGAAGCAATACCCAGTGAATTCATATCATCTCTATAGTTATATAAATACTACTCAAAAGCCCACCTCTAAACATCACTATTGGTTCAAATTTCAAAATTAATATCTCACATTGAAAATAAATTAAAAATCATAAGGGCCTGGAGATACTGAAAGCACCTTCAAGCCAGTGGACTCAATCTGTGATTTTGTATTTTCCAAATTTTAAAAAGCAAATCTGTCAATATCTTAGTATATAACCTCTGGAATCATTGATATGAACGTAGTCAAAGGCTTCTACACTGCTCAGTTAAGTTGAGAGGATCCCAAGGCTCTAGTGCTGACTGAGCATATCTTAAAGGCAGAGTAATCAAAAACTATAACTTCTATTGTCGAGGAAACTCTTGGGTCTTGAGGCAGAATCTGTGCCACCTGTGGGTATAATGTCTTGTCTTCACTTGTCACTTGACAATATAATGGAGGCAAACTGTTTACTAACTTCCCTTATCCTATGGGCTTCCCTTGGCTTTCATTGTTAATCAACAGTATATAAATTTATTATAATTGTGTGCATATATAAACACATATAAGCAACTTCTATTAACATCTAGAGATACATGAGATTCTTTTAAAGAGATCTATTTTTTTTTTACTATCTTTTATTTTATGTGTATGACTGCTTTCTTGGATGAATTCTATGTATATCACATGAGTACAGTGCTTAAAAGGGTCAGAAGGAGGCATCCGTTCCCCTGGAACTGGAGTTACAGGTGCTTGTGAACAGCTATGCAGGTGCTGGGAACTGAACCTGAGCCTTCTGCAAGAATAACAGATGTTATTAAACCCTGATCCATCTTTACAGACCCATAAATGATTTTAAAGAAATGTTCTAGATATCTTGATGACAAGATCATTAAGCCTATGTATCACATATCAATATAGATAAATTAACTAAAGTAAAATTTTCAATATTGTAGATATATTACCATATATATAGACATGACCACAATCTAGCTTAAATCTTTACTTATAGAAAAGGCTCATTTAATGATATCATGTGGTTTTTCTTACTAATGCATGTTGAATATGTTTGCTAATGTCCAATATTTGCTATAAGTCTAGTTGACTATGAACATTCTAATTACACATATTATCATATGTTGTTCTCATAATGTACACATGTGTACATGCCTCCATAATTCTGTTACATACCTGGACTCTGTTTTCCTGTTGTGTACCATACTGCAATAAATTTGCTTGTATATTATTGTCATTTAGTTCAGTGTGTCCTTAGTAACATGAGAGCTGTAATTTAGGTTTCTAAAGGAATACACCAATTGTTATTCACTTTGCTTATTGGCCTTCCTGGACTACTCCAATTATTTCTTCTACATTACAAAGAGGTCATCAAATATAATAACTGTAATGTAGACTTATTATCAATTGAAATTCTTTGTTTGTTAAAGTAACTTCATAGAATTAGTAGTCTATAACCTGAATTCAGAATTATTTGAGTTTTGAAGAAACTTTTTTTATTTTTATGTTTTTAAAGAGTTATTTGTATTTAAATGTCTGTGCATGTGTGACTAATGTGAGTGTATTTCACATATGTGTGTAGATGCTCACAGAGGCTAGAAGAGGACAGTGGAGCTTCTGGAACTGGAATTACAGGCATTGTGAGTTGCTAATATGGGTTCTGGGGATCAACTCAGGTCCTCTGCAAAAGCAGCAAGTGTTCTTAACTACTGAACCATCTCTCCAACCACAAAAGAATATTTTTAAAGTCTTTGGCATTTTAATCAAGAAAAATAATTGTGTAGGACACCAACTAAAGAAGCAACTATATGTGGCTTTAACTCTTCATAAGTTTATGAAATCAAATATTTATAACTCCTATGTTTTTCATTAAAACATTGAACAATTTTTCAGTCATATTTTTAACATTGTTAAGATGTACATATAATAAACCACAACACTACACAAACAAGTATTAAATATCACTATTGATGTTTTGTAAATACAGGTACTGATATACAAAGAATTTGTTTTTTAATAAAGTCAAACGACTATATCAGTGGTTCATTCATGCAATTACTTCATCAAGCATTTATTTGGGTCACTTTATACACCAAACTCTATTTTCAACATTGGGGAAAGAGACAAAAGCAAATGATAAAGCTTTTCTGTAATATGTACTTATTATGTATTTTTAACATATAATTCTTAGGTATCTACTGGACTGGACTGGATTATGTAGTGTTGGAGGAAATAGGATTAGAATGAAATCAAAAATACTGAATGATCGGCAGGTTGTAAATTTATTTGAAGTGAGGAGAAGAGTCCAGAAACCCAAACTCAGGAGAAGCTAAAAGAATGAGACATAAAATGTACAGAGCTCCAAAGTCTCTTTGAAGAAGCTCAGGCAGTAGGGCAGCCTTTGCGCTTGCATTTGGTCGAGTTGTTCTACTTTCTTACGAGACAACAAAAATCAGTATAGGTGGAGAAAAGTACATTGTTACCAAAGTAATTTCAGACAAGGTGGGAAATAGGAGTTGAACACAGGATGCTAACAGAAGCCAAACTATGTAGAACTTATTGAATCTTTAAAATAAATTCTATTTCTTTGGCATCACTGACTATATATACACTCAACTTGAACTCATATAAACGAAGAGTATGGCAGCTCAGACATGTTGACATGTTCATACTCAGCTGGATCCACAGGACCGAATATCATTATCAGTGTTATCTTTTTTACTATCTCCCTCCCAGGATGGCAAGTACTCTGCTTATGCTACTTGTATTGCCCCAGAATGCTTCCCCACAGCAAAGATCAGGCTTGGCTACCAGATTAGCAACTCCGGTGAAAGGAAGTTTATCCTGGTTGACACTGTCTCAACACACCTTAAAACTCCCATTAGCTCCACTCCATCCTCCTGCTCCTGAATACTGTTGCCACCAGTAAAGACAGTACTGTGGGCTGGGAGACAGGAAACCCTGGAAATTTGACAACCTGAGTTTGAGCGCCAGAACCCACGTAAATCTGTATGTGACGGTGCATATATGAAATTTCAGTGTTCCTATGGCAAGATGGGAGGCAGACATGAGAAATGTCTGGAAGCTCAAGGAGCAACCAGTCAGAAATACACAGTATAACAGCTTAAGAAATGAGAGAAACTGTGTCTCAACACGATAGAGAGAATTATATTCCAAAGGACACATGTGGTGGTATATTCACCTAACCCCACCTCTCTTCATAAATAAATAAATATTAAACGTTAAAATAAAATAAAATATGATGCAGGAATGAAATTTGAGATCTTGATTCTTGCAGCTGAGGTAAAAGGTAGGCACTGATCATCTCCCAGACCCACACTGATAAGATGAAAAATTTTATAAAGAGCAGCCCTGTGCAGGCTAAATGCTACCCCTTTCTTTAATTCCCAGTAAATATAGTGACGTCACACAAGTGTTCAGACTCAGACCTCTGTCCTCATTCCCAAGAATATACATTGGAATGAAAACTTACAAACATTATCTCCACCATTCACAGGAACGGTAGCTATAGATCTGATTGGTTTGATGACTTCCTCGTGCTTGCCATGGCAACAGCTCCACATCCTACCTATGCTCCCCAGGAGATCACTCTCTGCTGTTGAGTGTGTGTCCTTTTCTTACAGAAGAGTCCTTACTTTGGAGACTATTAGCATCAGTAGCACTCTTTCCCTTCCTGAGATAAATCTTGTAAGTACTCAGAGCTGCACACCTAATATCTGTACAACAACCTAGAGCACAGTATGGAGTTCTCAGCAGGAAGTCACCGAATTCCTAAATAACACAGTACTGGAAATCGGCATCCTATTATAGACTCTGCAGATAGAAATGAGCCTGTTGACATCTCCTTCCCCCCACTATCAGCTGTTGATGCCCTAAGAGTGAGCGGACCCCAACTGTCACGTGATAATGTGCAGAGGATAGACAGACAGACCTGAGATCCTGAAGTAGCTGTGTTCTAAGACCTGCCTGGGTACTGGTACAGAAGCCGTTAGAGGACACAGTCTTCTCACTACAAGAGCATCGCAATGCCAATGATGGTGACTGTCAAATGAGATCTGCTGGCTAGATCCACCTCTGGGAATGTTTGTAATTGACTTTAAAAAGGCAAAGCTGAAAATAACAGTGAAATTTCTCTGAGACAATAGGGGCCTGTGGAGAACAGCTTCTATACCTCATATACTACTGTCCTCCCTTTGTTCTGTTTTATCCTTGTAGGCATGAAATAAATGCTGGCAACAGGACAAGCCTAAACAAATAATAAGTTTGGACTGCAAAACAAGTACAAGTAGCTAATTTGGTTTGTTTGTTTTTACTGAATTTGAAAAGCTGAGTTGTAAATCCCAAAGATTTGATTTCCTCACCCTTGAGCTACTCTGATGCACACTGTAGTGTTTGCATTACATCCTTTAAGAACAGGATCCTTGTATTATGTTCTACTGTGGTCAAGTTCATTAGGAATAGACATATTCAGATACTCCATCTTTATTACTTAAAGGACACATATTAGGTAAAATTATTAAAATTTTGAATTAAGATCTGTTAGGAACGTAAGACGTGTCTGAGTTTTACATAATATACCAATTCCCACTGAATGTTTCTCAATGAAATTCTTCTTATTAAAACCCAAATCTGGCTCTCAGTCCATTGCTTGCTCTTTGCAGTACTATTTGCAATGAAGAATACTGAGATGAAATTATATGTTTATCATAATTCAAAGTCTAATAATTCATTTCACATCTTAACGTTTATATAATCGTTGGTGATGCTTTATCTTTAAGCCAGTTCAAAAAACATAAAGATTGAGTCGTATAAAAAAGGTGAATTTCTATAGTTTTCCCTTGCCTGGTAGGAAAGCAAACAGTTTTGTAAATCTCAGCGGGGGTCTTTAGAACAGGAACTTTACAGCACACATTTTTCCTGCACTGGTCCCCATAAATATAAGTATTTTAAGTTGGGTTCATGTTTTAGAACATGAGTGAATTTCTTCTGTCTGACTTTAGCATTTACTTTCTTGTAGAAACTTTTTTGTTTATATCTCACAGTTAGCAATGGGTGAAGAAGCGATCTTCAGGCTAATGACTTACATTTTAAGCTTTATACAATATGAATTACACTCAACAACAGCCATTCACAGTACTAAGTCATACTAAGTACTAAGTCATACACAGTACTAAGCTTGGTTCATATTTTGAAATATTGATCGTCTATATAGAATGCTCTTATAAATTCTTTTGGGCAAATACCCCTGATTCCTAAGATTGTAACATCCTTATTAACCTGTGAATGCAATAAATTCCCAGTGAACCCTCATACTTTTTAGAAACACAATATTTTCTCTTGTTCTTTTCCTCAGATACAGCTCATACTGGATATAAATACAACAGTGTTTTTATGCCTTGAACTTTAAGTGTTTATTATTCTTTAATTTTCTTTCAAAGTCTTAGGAAATTATAGTTCCAAAGAAAGTAATACCTTAACTCATTTTACTTAAAATTTGTGGAACATTCCTTCCTCTTTAGAGGAAAGAAATCTTTTTTTATTTATTTTTATGGCACTCTACATTTTTCTCTGCTCCCCTCCCTGCCTCTCCCCTCCCCTTCAACCCTCTCCCAAAGCACCCGTGCTCCCAATTTAGTCAGGAGATCTTGTCTTTTCCTACTTCCCATGTAGCTTAGATCAATGCATGTGTCTCTTAGGGTACTCACTGGTGTCTAGGTTCTCTGGGGTTGTGATTTGTGGGCTGGTTTTCTTGGTTTTATGTTTAAAAACCACTGGTGAGTGAGTACAAGAAATCTTAAGCATTCCTTGAAGGTCAGTTGTGATGGAACCTAGATTGTGTACCTATGAACCGAAAGACCATAACACCAGAAGTCACAATAGCAGACAGCAATACAACCAATCCCAGGAGAGCCTGTGGGAGAATGAATCCAGACCGCACTTCGCAATTTATAAATTACTAAAATACCATAGAATTGTTCAGTTCATTTTGGCAGTGCTCCAATTATTTTAAACCATGAGTCTGTTCATGAAGCAATGAGCAAAGAGTTCATCACTATGCCTGCACAAGAATTAGGCAATTAATTTTCAATATATCATTAACTAAACAAGTATTCACTGTTCATATGTCATGTCATGTAAGACATGGGAGTACAAGCTGGAGACTAAAGAGAAGGAAGAAACATTATGAACACAGTTCTGGTTCATTTAATTCAGTTCACCCACACAAAACTGTGGAGACCCCCGAGATGGCTCAGTGGGTATAAGGATTTATTTTATTGCCAAAGTGTGGTGACCTGAGTTTGATTGCTAGAACACACATATGCATAAAAGGAAAGAATCAAGTGCCAAAGTTGTCCTGTTACCTCCACACCTATGCTGTGACTCACACACACAATGATAGTAATAGTGTAGAGATTTTGATTTAGAACAAAAAGAATCTACCATGAATTATTCTTAGTAACATCTATATGTCAATGAACTAAAATAACATATTTGGTTAGAAGAATTCAAAAATTATTTTTTTCAATCTACAACATTAGTCATATACTGATTGGTAGGAAATATTCTGTGAATTGACCCAAATCACGTATTTTTTTCTGCCTCCTCTATCTACATGTCTATATACATTTCTTTTTCTCTCTGTCCACAATAACAGACTCCATTCAGATAAATCAAATAATCACTTCAGTACTTTCGTTTAGTGGTTGATTGGTGAGTTATTTTAATTTGTTTATTTCTGTTGTTTATGGATCCTCCTGTGTATGGCATACTATTATGGGTAAGGAAATTCCACTGGGGACAAGAATGATTGACCCCCTCATTCGGAGTTTGCCTGTTAGTGTTCATTGCACTACAAATGGTCCAAGAATCAAGGAAAGTGACCTTTCTGTGGACTGAAGAAGTGAACCAATGGTTAAGAGCCCTACTGCTCTTAGGGAGGATCTGCATCCAGTTCTCAGCACCCACACAGCAGATTACAAGCAATGATAACATCAGTTCCAGGAGCTCTGGCGCCCTTTTCTGGACTCTGTAGACACTGCACTCCTATGCCACTCACTTCCGTGCAGTCAAAATACCAGGCACATAAAGTAAACTTTAAAGCAATGAAATAGACATTTAAGAATTTTTTTTGAAAAGGGTAAAATGTAAACGTAAGTGTGAGAAGTAGTAAAAATGAGGGCACTGTGTCACATGTTCCTTTAGAGTAGTCATTTAATCTAACATCTGGGGATTGCGAATGCTCAGATAGACAGAGATCAGGAGGTATAATAGAGAGGAATGAGACGATGTCATATAGTAATCAAGGAGATGCATTCATAAATATCTCTTATATGGTATATACATTGTATAATATATATGTGTATATAAAGGTATATGAAATTAGCTTGTTTCTATGCTGAGAGTCACTTCTATACACACCCTTGGATTTCCATGGGTTTGAGGAACAGAACCACCCATTCGCCTCTGCTGCGGCCATCTACCCCAATATCTCTGAGGAGCGAGTCACCGTTTCATCTAAACAAAGTTCTCACCATACATAAACTGGACTCCCATAATTGCCTTCAGCACCTTGATGTTCTTATCTGTGCAGCATAATTTAATAAGACACAGAGTCCTCCTACTCTCCCATCCTTCTTATATGGAATAATTAAACTTTAACTTTCACAGGTAGAAGACTGGGAGCAAGTTATATCCAGGGAGCAAAGCGCCTGTGGGAGGGAAGATATAAAGCTTCAATCCCTTTCCCTTTTGTGATTAAATTTCACCACTTCATAAACTGCTACTAGGCTGTGTCAGCTGAAGCTAGGCAATGGTCGTGCTTCTGAGCACATGCCTTTTCCTCCTCTGGGGAATGCATCATGAACGAGATAGACAGCTTGACCAATCATGATGCACGATGATGGATAATGTTAAAGTCAGGAACTCAGCCTCTCCTGTGGAGCTGCTTCAGCTGGAAGACATGATTTAGTATCCGTCTAGAATACTTCAGGGTTTTCACATACAGTCCATGCGCCTCTCTACTCTAAAGGTGTTGTATGTGGCCAGCCTCGACCACAGGTTCCCATGACAGCAACAGGCTGTCTGAAGAGGGCCAGACCCCATCAGATGGGACATGAACTCCCTAGCTGAGCTTGCCCTTTCCTGGCACAGATTCTTCACATATTCCACGGTATTGTAATTAGTAACTTAGTGAGCCATGCTTTGATTTCTAGTCTCATATTCACACGCTCCCATTTGCAGCTGTCAATCAATTTCTATCCATCTTTCTCTCTCAAAAAATAAAATAACCCAAACTCTTGAAAGTACCTTTTGACCTTTGTGGGATCCACATCCCAGGATATCTTGCTACATTTCCTGTGGCTGTGTTTAAATATCCTGGAAAAAAAAACCTTAATATAATTATGGGTTATTTGGGTTCGACTCTTGAGAGTACAACAGTCTATCATGGCGGGGAATTCCAGGCGGCACGAGCTCCAAGCAGCTGGTAGAGTTGTATTCCAAGTCAAGAGAAAGAGAATGACACACGCTCATAAATATATTCAGTTAGTTTTCTCCTTTCTATGTCATTCTGGCCTCCAGTTCAGAGAAAGATGTTTCCTTAGACAAGAGCAATCTTTCCCAAAGCAATCTTTCAAATCTCATCAAAGTAACCCTTTACAGGCATGACCAGAGGCTATGCTAATCTAAGTTATCCGTTATAAATTGCCTGGAGATTTGTCTCCTAGGTGAGTCCAAATTCTGTCAAGTTGGCAGTCAATACTCCCTCATTGGCCTTACTTCTTGTCAGCTCACTTGTCCTTTTCCTATATTTATACTGACCACCTTCTAAATTTCTCATGTGATTTCTTAAGGTTTGTCTTTACTAACCACAAATACAAAGAAAGCCACCACTTACCCACCACTTCACCAGTGAGCCCTCAGACACTTCACAACATCTGCCTTTAATAGACTCTTATTTCCTATTGTAAAATAACTTCTAAGACATATGTGAACTTTCGATCAAACTGTTTCTCCACAAATAATAGCCACTATTAGTGTGCCATAAAAACTGGTGTAGTATGAATTCACATCCAGCCTATATCACATCCTTTATTTCCACTCTGCCTCACGTATAGCATTACACCATACTCGGTGCCATAGTCCAGCTATACAGTTATTTCCTTGTGAATTTTTCTTGTCCAAACCAAACTCAAATTATCATTCCTAATTGAGATACGCATAATTGATTATGCCCTTTTCTGTGGTGTGACAAGAGCTACAGTTATGACTTCCCTGGCAAAATATGTCTAAGGGTACAATAGTGACACAAAGAACATGAATGTAACTGGTCTCATTCTGATTGGACTTAAGGATTTTCCACTTGGTGAGACCCATATTTGGCACCATTATCATGACTGAGAGCCTGTAGCTAGACAGGTCATGGGCCTCAGGTAAGAATATAGTCCTATCTCCCTGCTAAATAGACTCAGTATTAAACCAACTCTGAATGACTTAACATCATACCCACAAATTAATGCATCTCTTGGTCCTAATCAGAGAAGCTTCTTTTTGAAGTAGATGGTAATTAACACAGAGACTCACAACTGTCAAAGTATAGAGAATAAGAAACTGTTGAATGATAAGTCCTAAATGGGACATATGTTCATATACCCTCCTTCTTCCCAAGGCTCAGGGTTCATTAGAGAAAGGGGGATAAACGTTTTTACAATCCAGAGTCAGCAAATGACTACAGCAAACAGCCTTGGCATGGCAGAACAGCTCCACGTATGGACCCACCAATGACTGTGACAGTATGCACAGAACCTGAACCAGCTGAAACAAGATGAAAATCCCAGCATGGGTTAGGGAGAGGTCCCCTGTCCCTGAGGAGCTATTGACAATTAATGGTTGCTGAAAGCGGGAAAGTCAGCTTTGTTTAGGGGTGTGGAACAGATAGATGCACCACACCCCAGTGGAAGACCACACATTCAAGAGTTTATGGCTGTATATATTAGACTGGATGAGTTTTTAAAAACCTGATAGTTGTATTATAGGGACACAGGGAGGTCGATCTAGGTTGGGGAACAGGAGATGAATATGATCAAAATTCATTGTACAAAATTCTCAAAAACTAATAAAAATGAGAAAGAAAAATTAAAATAAGAGACAAATTAAAATAAGAGCAGTGTCATACAAAATATTTAAAGGACTCCTGAAATAATTCTAAGTTCAATTTATGTGAAAGATATGCTTTCTCTCCATCAGCAATGTTCTCTCAGCACATTCAATACAGTCAGGTGAAAACCAGGGAGTTCCTGTCTCACTGATTATCATAGGAAGTTCATCAAAATCAAGCTTAGATGTTCTGATATCAGTTCCCCCACCCTACTACATCTCAAGGAGTCTTGATGTCCAGAAAATTTGACTTGGATTTTAGATATGTCTATATAAGGTCTATTATGGGTTAAAGTACCTTTGTATTTTGTATCTTGACTTCTCCAAATGCCTGTAACATAGAGTAATAATTTAAAAACCGTGGAATTTTACTGCATCTATGGATTACCATGGAGAAAGCCTAATTTTATCTTCACTTTGTGAATAAAGCCATCATAGATCAAGACCAAGCAGGAATACTCCATCTTGTTTCAGCAAAGACCAGAGCAAATATGATCTTCATGTTTGAATCGGTTTTCCTATATTCTATATATCAAGAGTATGAGGGAGGAAAGCCAGGAATTGTCTTGGGTCAATGACTGTAAGAAGTCTATATATTTTACAACTACCTACAAAAAAATCGTGCAAAACCTTTGTCCAGAGAGTGCTATGGAAACTGTACTGGGAAACAATCTGGAGGAAGACACCATCTTTGGGGTATTCTCATATTATGTAATGCATTGCAAAATTAAGAATAAAAATGTATCAAAAATGAAGGCAAAACAGCCCACTGAGTAAAGACACTTAAAACAAACTTGATGACCCAGGTTAGGGTCCCAAAAACCCCCATAGTAGAATATGAGAAACACACATGTAGCATTGGAGAGTAACAAGAGTTCTTGCAGTAATGGTTGTTCATGTGTTCTGCTTTTTAAAAACATAGTGAATAAATATTAGATATGAACCCATCCAAACCAAGTGATTAGAGAATAATCTAATCATAATAATAATAGAATGCTTCCCTCTCCTTAATAGATGATAGCTGTATTGAGTAGGATTCATAACATTCAATAGCACATAAGATTCTATCAGAACCTGCCTACCTATGTCTCTATCAGCTGTAGAAATGAAGCCATGAAGGAAGGGTTACTGTCCATGAATGTGAATAGAGAGACTTCCATACTCGAAAAATAATAAATAACACTTTCTGTTAAGTTTTTGATACCAAACATGATTTTAAAAATGTCTTGACAATATCCAGGAGACACACTTTGGAACTTGAAGTCATCATAATTTTCAGATCTGTAAAAAATTTATATCATTTTATTTTTCAGATTTCTGTTTCTGTGTGTAGCCCATGGGACCATGAGGAATTTAATTACTTCGGTGGCAGAGAGAACTAAATCATTTTTTCATATTTTATCATGCTAATTCCATACCATCTTTCCCTTCGGGAACTGATCGTAGGATTCACAGAACCAGTTTTTCAGTCCACATTTGGCCTCCAGCAGTATTAAAACATATGTCCAGGGAAAGGCAAAACTGAAAGGTTTGTTTGGCTGTGGCAGAGGCACTGGCCTCTGGCTGAGCAGGATAGCGTATCCAGCTTAGTCTTCTCACCGAGCCCTGCCAGCTCTGTCTCTTCCTCTTCCTTCTCCTCCTGTTTCTTCACTTTCTTGATGTTTGACTTTGGGTTTTTGGTATTGCTTGTTTGTTTTTTGAGACAGGTTTCTCTATGTAGTTCTGGATTACCTGGAACTCATTATGTTGACCAAGCTGAGCTAAAATTGACAGACATCCACTCGCCTCTACCAGCCACCTAAGAACTTAGATGCAAAACGTGCAACACCATGAATGGTATTGCTCTGCTGGGGTACGACGGTGAGACTGGAGACTTGATTGAACATTTGCATTCTGAGTCAAGTACCTGTATGTTCTTAAAAAGTGATTTGTTATGAGCATTATTGTGTACAGATTCCCAATGTTATCGATATTACAACCATTCCTCATGACGGTTGTTCTGTTTTCTGTTTAGAAAATTATTTCTCTTAACAAGTGATTCCTAAACACATCATTTCTCAGTGCCTCTCTCAGATTGTTTATGGTATCTGTGACCTCTAACATCAGTGTCCTCATGTCTGGATTTCTCATGATTCTTTCCTTATCCTTGAAATTTTTAAATATAAAAAAGAAGAGAAAATAAATTTCAGAAATCATATTTGATTTTAATCTCTATTGAATATTCACCCATGACAACATGTTACTTTGGGGGTGAACAAATTTAAAAAATAATATAGCCAGGCCTTCTGTCTTTTAGAATCAGTAACCATAATTCAGCAACAGTTTGCCCCTCAATGGTTAATCTTTGTCTCACTCACTTCACTGTATACTTGAACAAGTTCTACATTCTCTCTGCTTGTAGGAAGTAGGGCTCTATAATAGCCCAGTATCTGAAAATTTTGGGTGGATAGTTCTCAGAAGAAATTTCAAAAACTAACTTAAATTATTATCAGATCCTGAGAGCAATCCCCCCTTGGTCTATCTTTTATAAACAGCCATGTGAATCTGTCTTTTCTGAAGAGTGTGGAAACACCTGTCGACACGTTTGTTACTAACCACACGAAGATGGAAGTTTGCATTGCTTATTGCTTTTCAATCTACATCACTTTGGAAAAAAAAAGAAAATCAATAGGCAAATATAGATGAGAATGAATAAAACTGGTAAGTTTTCACATGTGTAACTCAGAGATTAAGACACCAAGACATGATTTCATCTCACGAACGCTTGATTGTAAAACCTTTAGTTTGATTGTGAAACACCTTTAGTTAAGTATGTCACATGATACAGGTAGGGCATTTTATAAATAGACATACTCAAACCCTTAATTCTAAGCTATCCAGCTAGATCATCCTTGGCTTGGGTATTTGAACACCAGTCATGCAGTGTCAAAAACTAACAAACAAACAAAATTCTTTTATTCACTCTACCTAAGAAAACAGACTAGTTTCAATGCTAATGTGAATCAGATAGCAGAATATTTTACCTAATTCAATTAAGATGAAATAGCAGAATATACAGTGACCATCTACTGGATTAATTGCTTTGCAGTCTATCTAATTCTGGAGATATTTCAGAGAGGAAAAGAAGTAAATAAGTGAAACCCAGTTTTAAAAGTTAGTAAAACTGGTGGTAAGTGAACTATTATCCCATGGGCTTACTTTTAGAACTGCCCTTGACTCCGCTGCTCAGTTCAACCTGTGTACAAACAGGACCGACTCAGGATTATATGAAAGGAGCCTCCCCAGGGTGTTGATGCTGTGGAGCCGAGGGTGGCAAGCTCAGGCTTCTGACAGCCAGGCTATGAAATGCCAGCGGCCAACTGTCAACAGTGCTCTGAGATCTAACAGCCTCTGTGTCAATAATCTCCAGAGCAAACATTCAAAGTCACAAAAAAAAAATCCAATAGTTTGTGGCCGTTTCTGGAGGATATGAGCCTCCTGTCTCTGCTCTCATTTGCAGATTATCCAAATCTTATTAAAATAATTCTGTTCCTCTTTGGTCATATATTAATATAAAGAGTTTTAATACAGTAGGGTTCTTGGTGCTCAGTAACCATAAATGACTTAAAATGGTTAAATCATTCTCTTCTTTTTCAGGGTCAAGGCATCTCAGTGCAAGCAAGAGATTATGATTGCTTTAAACATGTCTGTTCAATTTCCTTGGTCTTTGTCTCATCCTTGGTAGGTAAGAATAGCATGTATATGCATGTGTACATTCACACACATTTGTACATGTGTACAGACACATGCATCCACATGCACACAGGCTCACATAAACACACCTACATGCACACATACACATGGATGCACAAATATCATAAACACACATAAACCTTTGCATTGTGAGTCTTCCTTCAATAAACACATACTAAAAGCAGTTCCCATTCTGGACACAATCTGAGGTTTTGTGATAAGAAAACTTGAATAAATCAGCTCCATCTCTAGAGATTAACCACAGCCTGACTGGTTTGGGAAGGAAATCAACAGAAACAATCAGAGTTCAGACATATTTACATAAGTCGGGTTTGATTATCCATTGTGGAGCTCATAACATGGGCAATTTTACATTTTTGTTTATTAAAATGCCATAAGGCAAGTGCATCTGGAATCATTTAATAAGCGACAAGGCCAGCATACAATAGTAAGACCTTTATCTAGAGCATCTGTTGACACAGCAAACACTTACCACCATCTATTCCATGGTGAGAATCCAAGGCTACAGACTGGGAATTCTTGGACATTTTCTAAGAGAAAAATTCTGACACATTTCTCAAAGTGGTGCTAAGTCCGCCTTCCCTAAGTAAGTTGCTTTAACCTAAGGAAGCTCTCTCTTCCTTTCCTGAGGACAGTGCAATGAGAAAGTATGTGAAGGACATCAAATTCCAGGAAGCACCAGTGAGAGCATTTGCCCCTTGGCTATAGCAATCTAGTAACTAGGGAAAACCTATAAAAATCAGACTTTTTTTTTTTTTTTTTTTTTTTTTTTTTTTTTTGGTTTTTCGAGACAGGGTTTCTCTGTAGCTTTGGTGCCTGTCCCGGAACTAGCTCTTGTAGACCAGGCTGGCCTCGAACTCCCAGAGATCCGCCTGCCTCTGCCTCCCGAGTGCTGGAATTAAAGGCGTGTGCCACCACCGCCCGGCTCAAAAGAAATTTTAAATGGATAATACATCTTAACAGACTTTTCAAAATATAGAGCCCCACAGTTATGTAAATGTATACAGCAATAATTTTAAGAAATCAGAGAAACAGCTTGAGCAAAGCACACTAGAAGAGTCCTAATAAAGAAGACTATAAGAGCACAGATGGGAATTCTTCCAGTCAAAGTCTGAGGGACAGGATTCTGCACCGTGTAAGAAGAACAAGTCCAAGGTAGCAGGCTTTAGAATGAGCCCTGGAAATAAGGTATAATTTGCTTGTTCACACACGAAATATACTCATATTCAGAACTACTTAGAATCTCCCTCACTCTGATGAGGCAGGTTAGGCCAGATGGCTAAGTCCATCTTTCTGTTGCCAAAGGTCCAAACCCTCCTGAAGTACCAGATGTTGTGAGAACAGAGCAGGTGCTCATCACAGAGCCCTAGAAGGAGGTAAGGAGAGATGGATTGCAGCTCAGACTGCTGCTTTTGCTTCATACGTTAAATTTATATCAACTAATCAAATGGAGCATCCTCCTACAGCCCTTCACGTGCCTCAAAATACCAGCTGACAGAGGAAGGCTTTTCCTGCAAATCCTGCAAATCCTCTTGGGGAGTAACAGTGAGTGATGTCTTGCTCTTACCCTACACAGATCTGGGCCATGTGTGAATTGTCCCTCACTCTACCATTACTAGGTAATATGACAATACCCCAACTACATATGTACCTGCTGGTACAGACTTGTTTTGGCATTTCAAATGTAAGGCGACATTCACAAGGCCCGTCACTTTTAGTGGGATTCATCCAAGGACACTGCAAAGGATTTCCTGAATAAGATAAAATTGGTAGGTTATATGAAATCCTCATAAATGTTAAATGGCATATTTTACAACAGGAAAACACAGAACCACTGTTAGATACCAAACCTAACTTAAGCAAAACAGCAACAAAATGAAAACAAAACACCTAAGCAAATGAAAACAGCCTACTCTTAATGTTAGAGAAAGCAAAATGCTAGAAAGCAAGATAAAGGAAACCAGGACTGGTGCCTGGCCCAGCTCCTCACCCTCTCATTTAGTCACAATATACCGAATATGAATATTCATTTAATCAAAATTACGATCTACTATTTAAAGAAGATGAGAGCTCAGAAGTACGCACATGTGTGGTAGGGACCGGAACGTGAAAGAAAGCTGAATTATCATATTCCACAGTGAGAGGCCAATAGATAAAGCCTATTAATAAAATACTCCGAAGCAGCAATGCAGGCATACTATTTAGAGATGCAGAGAGATAGAACAAAAACCAGCTGATACAGTCAGAAATGGTCACATCTGTGCAACAGGAAAGGGGCTGCAGAGAGAACACAGGAAATTGCTGCTTTGGGGGCAAACCTGATAAAAACTGCTTGATATCTTGTGTGCACACGTGGCATTAAGACAAAAGGCAACTTGGAAAATACAGCGCTGAATCCAGGGAACTGAAGCATGACTATGCCTGCTCTTCTCTGAGCATGTTTTAAATTATTCCAAGTGGACGTCTCTTGTTCAAAGAACTTACTTGCCCACACTCCACTTAAAGCTTGGACAATACAAAAGGAAAATATACTCATCTCCCCTGGGTTAGAACATATACATTTAAATCTATCAAGATAGAATAACCTATTTCCTTTAGACATATAGGCTACAGCACTTTAAGTGGCCGACATTTTCGCTAGAAAGGATGAAACCTTGTTATAAAGAGCTCAAGGAGCTGAGAAGAGATGGCTCTGTGAGTAATATGGGTGCTGGTCAAGCATGAGTTACCTGAGACCAGATCACCACATCCACATAAGTGCTGCCCTTGTCAAGTGCCACTGTAACCTTAGTGCTCGGAGCGAAGACAGGATGAACGAGGTGAAGCACGGTCAATAAAAACTCGGGGTCAGAAAAGGGGGTTCAACCTGAAGATCTGGAAAGCAAAGTAGTCAGCAACTGGCTCTTACCTCAACCTCAGTCTGAATTGGTGATCCTGCCTCTAGGAATCTCAGAATGAGACTGTGTGAGAGAGGAGTCTCCTCCTGTCTTATAATCCTTTCTAGGGCTGGGACTAAAGGTGTGCACCACTGGGAATAAAGGCATATACCACCTGATTTCTACAGAAACTAGTGTGGGTATTGGAATTAAAGATGTGTGTTATTGTGGCTACTAGGATTAAAGGTGCATATCATTGTGGCTACTGGGATTAAAGTGTGTGTCATTGTAGCTACTGGGATTAAAGTGTGTGTTACTATAGACTGGTCTGTAAGGCTGACCAGAGGGACTGTTTTACTCTCAGATCTTCAGACAGTCTTTATTTATTAAAATACAATTAAAACCCTACTACAATGATGCACTATTCCCCTCCACACACCTGCACACACACACACACACACACACATGTGCACACATACACTCAGGCACACACAAAACAGAGCCACACAGTCCCATATGAAACAGTAAAAAGAATATGCATGCAGGAAAGTGTTATAGAAGGTTTGCTGTCCCTGGCAAATAAATTATATTAATTTTAGCCTTTCCATGTGCCATGAAAATTGTGTCTCAAAAGGCTTTAAAATTTTGACATGCATAGCAAAACCAAGAGTGAAGTTGTCATCCCCATCAGCAATGTTAGCAAGTCTACCCCCAGTGGCAGAACATTTTCCTACTTTCTAACTACACTACTTCAGGGTGCTTTAATCAGTTTAGTGACAATGGTCCACAGACGGAAATGTTGCTGAGTCAAAGAAGCATGGCCTTTTGTGACTGTATTACAGGCTCAGTAAGGATGCCTGGCTTCTTTGGTGACAATTCAGAGAGTCGTTTCAGTCAATCCTAACCCCAACATCTGTAGTGAGTGTATCTGTAGAGATGATGTGGGACTCCCCCTCTGTATGCTGTGAATACCATTGGTTAATAAAGAAACTGGCTTGGCCTGATAGGGTAGAGTAGAGCTAAGGGGGCGGGGGAGACCAAGTTGAATGCTGGGAAAAAGAAGGCAAGAGTCAGAAAGAAGCCATGTAGCCCCACCAGAGACAGACACTTGATGGAACTTTACTTGGTAAGCCAAGCAATGTAAGCCAAAGTAAAAGTAAGGGTGCTGTTCCTTGGGTGTGTTAACCTAAATTTTCATCCTGATTGGGTTTTTTTGACAATTTTGACTTTGAACTAACAAGCCTCCAGCCAAGACACCCAAATACTAGGACTTCAAGAGTATAGGAGCACAACTAACTGTCTGGGAAGGATCCATTTCGTGGTTCATAGAATTGAAAGAATGTCCATGAAGGTCTGTGCACAGTTTGCCTTCACCGTGTGAACTTTTTTGTGTGAGAACACTACACACACAAGGCTGCTCACACATACCTTTGACCTTAACTCATACAGAGTGATGCCAAAGCTCCTCTTTCAGGTCTGTATCTCAAATTCAGAAATCCAGTCAATCATGGGCTGTTTATATTCTTGGGTACAAATGTCAGAGTAGATGGAACAAAGTGAGGTGTGTGAGCCTTCTCACAAAGGCAACAGATGCCTGCTTTGTGAAGCAAAACACACATAAATGTTTCCCAGCTTTTTCCTGTTGACTGTCGGTGTACTAATGCTACTCCATATACCTAAGATGCCCTGGGATTTGTCATAGAAAATCAAAAACAAAATGATGAAAGAATAATATGTCTACAGCTTTGTTTTCAGAATATGGCATTGTAAGGCCTGCACAGTTTACCCAATATGGTTTTAGGGAGAAAACAAATAAAACCAAAAGCAGAGTGATTCAGAGTAGGCTGCATAAATATGTATAAAGATAGATGAATGATGATAATGAAGATAGATAGATGATAGATAGATAGACAGATAGATAGATAGATAGATAGATAGATAGATAGATAGATAGATAGATAATGTCTAACAATAATAAAGAATCAGAGAGGGGGCACAGGAGGAGTTGGGGCACGAAGGGGCAGAAATTATGTAGAAGATATGGTGCTCATGAATAATGAAGTTCTCAAAAACAAATGTTTAATTCTGATAGAATTATTAATCTGCCAAATAGACCACAGACTAATCTTTTTTACTTTCCCTACTGTAATCCTTCTTGTAATAAAATCTTCATGAAATATACCTGACATTCCATAATTGTACATGCTTTGGTTAAACCAAATCCTAAATGCTCATATGTGTGCAGACATCAAACACACACACAGAGAGAGAGAGAGAGAGAGAGAGAGAGAGAGAGAGAGAGAGCGCTGAGGGTCAAAATAGATGTTTGAATAGAGAGATACCAAATTATCATAAGAATCGCATTCCTACCTAAAAGTGAGATTTTAAAATATTTAGCTGAAATCACAATTAAACTGACAGTTGAAATGTTAACTAGGTGGTTTTTTTATTCCTGGTGTAAAGGTAATAAAAGCGAATGCGGGTGGCATTAAATAACCTCACCCATGCAGGGGAGCAAGCAAAGGCTCTCCTTCAGTGAGCTTCCTATTGAGAGGTACTGAACACTCAGGCGGCTGTATTTAAACAGCTAATATCTTCTTAAGCACTGAAGGGCTGACAGATGATTAGATAGACATCATTGCTCTCAATACGTACTGTGAAGCCTGTTAGCAGCTGCTTCCATTAACACTGCCTCCTATTTTCCTGCTTCAGGATCTGAGACTTTATTAATATGGAAATAGAATTATGACAGAAGGGCATCACGGTGTAGATGTTTATCTGATGACCACATCAGCCAGGGCGTCAGGCATCAGCATCAGCAGACAGGAACCGTAGTGAACAATCCTTAGAAATAACCTGAAATCACCTTCGCCTACCCGTACACTCACTCTATGTGGCTTACAGAGACCAGCGATTACTTTTTCTCATAACTACCAGAGTCTCTGGAAGCTGGACCAAGGTGAAGGCTAGTGACTAGAAAATACGATCAGAGTGATTAAAATTGTTTAAAACTTCCAGTAGTTTACAGGATCTCATTGAGCGCTAAGAGATTTTGGAAGAAGTGAAACTGGCAATTCAAATCCGAAAAAGCAAACACGGTAAATTTCACTCCTGCTAAACTGGAACGGCTGCTTAGAAACCAGGCAGAGCTCTTTAGAAAGAGAGTCCTAGGAGGAATAAAGGGCAACAAGAGGAAAAAAGAGCCAGAGTTCTGTCCTTCACCGGGCACACACAGCAGCTTCACAGGCAGCAGTCTAGAGCTAAAGATCCCGTGAACGGAAGGAAATCTTCCTGACACTGTCATGTACCCTTGGCTGTCCTGGAACTAGCGCTGTAGACGATGCTGGACTTGAACTCAAGAGATCTGCCTGTCTCTGGCTCCCGAGTGAAGGGATTAAGGGCACGTGCCACCACCGCCAGGTTTTAAGTCTTGGGGGGGGGGGGGGGAGTTTGTTGTTTAGTTTCGCTTTGTTTTGGAACTCTAGTCTTATAAAGTTGGAAGAACCAACATGTTCATGGGAACCATTATTACCGTGACAGCTTTTAATTATCGACTTGACTAATTGAAGCAAAGCAGAGGAGTGCCTAGTTAAGCTGTTAGTGTATAAAGGCATTTCTAGTGAGGTTTAACAGGGGATGCCTGCCCATCCTGGATTCTGTGGACTGGAGTACTAGACTGAAGAAAATGGAGAAAGGGAAATATGCGCTAAAGCCTAGCATTTCCTTCCTTGTTCTCAGATTCACCCAGATGTGAGCAAGAAGCCTCCCTGGCAGCCATATGTTCCCGGAGGTGAGGGACTCTAGCCACAACCCCTGAGCCAAATAAATCCTCCTCCCTTGAGTTGCCTTCCCACAAAAAGAAGAAAGTAACGGATATAGTACTAATTAGTAATAGCAATGCTGATTGAGACCCAAAGTGGTCAGAGCATTTCCTGCTTCTGTGATGCTTGATATACAAAGCCTACCGTGTTTAATGCTCTCATCACGGCCGTGGTGTAGCCCTAATGTAAAATATGCATATTTTACATTTAGAGAGGCTGAAAACAGAAATTATAACAATCTTCTGAGGGTCCAGGTACCAAGCCCATGATTCAAACTGCTATTCAAAGCAAGCCTATTACTCCCTATCACTCAACATGGCAGTATTTTGAATTTAGAGGAGAAATGTTATTTTACTATTGAGAAATGTGATAGAGACTTTCAGACTCTAGATGACATTTGTGGGCAAACCTCCTCTCTCTCAATATCTATCTATCTATCTATCTATCTATCTATCTATCTATCACTCTTTCTGTGTGTGTGTGTGAGCACACACGTGAACATGAGTATGTCTCTCTCTTATTTATACATTAAATAGAAATGAATATACATACGGTATCTAAAATCAAGGTTTACATGCATAGATCCTCTCTGTAAGTGAACTGGAGCATACTATATTCCTTTTATCTTGAAATGGAGCAAGAAAAAATAATTTACACCAAAATTTTATCATTATGAGATAGGGGAAATAGAAGCTTATAATTTAAAAGAAGTCTCCTTGAACAGCTAGTTTCAGAAGTGCTATTTTGTAAATAGGATTGTGACTGATAAAAGCTTCACCTTGTACTCAGCTTAGTAAAAGCATTTACTAGGCTAGAGCAGATGCTGAGACACTCATAAAGTGTGCTTCTCTTAAAGTCACAGCATTATTAGAAAGTAGCTAAATATATTGGCTCATACAAACCGTCTACTTGTAGACAATGCAAAACCTGTATTTCTAGCCCAGGAGACTGTATGGGAGGTGATGCTCAGGGGAAAACGAAGGTGGTAAATGTTCATCCAAGAGGCTAAGTTGGCAATGCTTAGCTATCACAAGTTAACAACCACAGATCTTAGATAAATGGTGGTACGGGAAGTCCTTCTGTATATGTATTGTTTTAGTGGCTAATGAATAAAGCATTTTTGGCCAGTGGGAAAACTAAACTGCTTGCTGGGAGAAAGAAGGTGGAATCAATGAGACACCATGTAGCTATCACAGGAGACAGACATGCTGGAACCTTGTTAGTAAACCATGAGCCTCATGGTAAAATATAAAATAATAAAATTGAGTTAATTTAAGATGTAAGAGCTAGCTAGAAATATGCTTAAACTATTGGCCAAACAGTATTGCAAATAATATAGTTTCTGTGTGATTATTTCTAGTGTGAATGATTAGGGACTAACAAGCATCCTCCACCTACAATTAGGTAGTGATGTAAATCTAGGTGTACTGGCTGGGAGGGACAACTGAAGCAGCGTGGCCTCCAACTCCAGAGGAAGGAGACAGCTCTCCTATTGCAAACACCGTAGACCTATGAGAGGGCTCTACTGTTTGGGGTGAATCACTCTTGTTTTGTTTATCTGTGCAATGAAGATATGAATAGCTCATTCTTCTAGGAGGTCTTCGAAATTATTTGGTGAAATACAATCTCTTTGCTCACCCCCATGGGATATTTGGTATCTTCTCAGATATCCCAAAATCCTGATGCTGTGGTCCCTGAGCAGAATGATCTCTGTGATCTCCCCAAGTCCCTCACACTTTCGTTTTTCTCTCATATCTTCATTTTCTCTTCCTAACACAATGTAAATGGTACTTTTTTGGTAAGATCAGATTTGTTCCTTATGGTTAGTTTAGACATCTGAATTGCTAAATAGTGAAAAGGATACTGGGGCATACACACATGTCTTTTAGGCATATTGATGAGTATTTTTTGTATTTGCATGTTCATATAGATGCAGCAATGTGCTGTGCTGTGCTGTGTGTGTGTGTGTGTGTGTGTAAGCTAAAGAACATAAGGGATCACCCTGTCTCTATGTGACCAGTGCTAAGATTGCAAGTATAGACCACCACACTTGTCTTTTTCACATGAGTTCTAGGGTTTGAACACAATTAGTCAAACACTTAACCGACTGATCTATCTCACCAGTCCAAGCATTTTCTTGTCTTAAGATAGAAACTGTGTATCCCAGAATAGCTCACATTCGGGAACCTCTTGCCCACCATCTTAATGCTGGGACTATAGAGACAATTAGGAGCCACTACCTTTTGCATCTGACAATCCTGTTATTTGAGAGTTTACTTTCCACACCATTTTAACGACCCTCAGTAAAGCCTGTCAGGAGAGTTCAGAGTGGCCCAGTCATGATCAGAGTACAGAATAAAGGTTGTGTAGGCTCATAGTTTTGCAGATTTTAGTCCATGTTATCATTTCTTCTAAAACTACACTTCATGGTGCAAGTGCTTGGTGGAAAAAAAACACTCATCAGATAGTCAGAGAGCTAAGAAAAGAGAAAGAAGTGAGTAGGGTCCAAAGTACACTCTAAAGGCTTAAGCACCTTGGTGGCACAGAGTCCTACTCTTAGGCCACATCTCCTAAAAATTTCTCTGTTTTTCAATAATACAATAGGAAACAAAGCCTCTAGCATAAGGATCACTAGGGAGACTCATTCAATTAGTATCATAGCTCCAATAATAATTGTATATAGGAGGACCCTGCCTTAAGTCAGCCTCGGTTCCAAGGTAATAATACCTTAGTTACAAAGACTGGCTAATAAGGTTACTTCAAAACAATAGCTAGGTAGTTTTGCTGAAATCAAATCATCAGAAAAGGTCATAGCATAGAATGCTATTTTGAGTTATTAAGTTTTACTGCCAAATAATAGGTTTTCCCTATAATAAGTAATTACTCTTTGAGTAAAAATCATCAACAGAATGAACTAAATGGATGCCCTAAACCTATAGCGCTTATGAATCATAAAATATTAATCTATTGGACTGCCAAACCTTTCAAATCTTGGTTTTACCTTGTATTTCTACAATCGTCCTCTTTTTGTGTGACCAGATTAGATAGATGATAGTAGTTAAATCATGTTCGTGACACTGATGGGAAAATCGCCCTCTTTGGAGAAGGCTGAGGTCATGAAAAAATTAAAGAATATATACAATACTATTTTAAAAGATTCTTTTAAATTTTTTACGTATGTGTAGTTGCTGAGTGGGGCCATGTGCACACAAATGTAGGTGCTCACGGCAGCCAGAAGAGGACTGTGGATGCCCTGGGATTGAAGTTACAGCTTTTGTGAGCCACCATATGAATGCTGGGGACTGAACTCGGTTGTTAACCACAGAACCCCCTCTTCAACCCTGCATTATCACTTCGAGATCTGAACTAGAAGGTTGAGGTTTCAGCAGAGCTTGGTTTATTTTCATTTGCGGGAAATCTCAGATGTTATCAAATACAGAAGAGCCTCCGGACCTCTTAAAGCAGCAGCTGGGATCACAAGGCAGCCCTATTTTTTCCTTAGAGGTAATACCCCGGCCCCTGCTACTATCTGCCCACAGAAAGTGTATTATTGCCAGAAGCACAGGAGATAACTGGTGATTGAGGACACTATAATTGTAATACTTGTAAAAGTCTTTGATAAATTGCCATTGGTCCAGATATTGCTTGACTCTCATGAAATGAAGATTGCACAAGGCCAGCGAAACATTTTAAACTTTACTGTGTAAGCATTCTCTGTCTCACTTCAACATAGTAAGTTTTTTGGCCTAATTCCTGCCAAAAAGATAATAAAATAAAAAAACAATATAACCCATAGTACATTAAAAAAATATTAGAGGAGTCAGGTAAATGGCTCAGTGGGTAAATTGCCTGCTACACACACATGGGGACCTCAGCTGCAATGCCCAATATCCACATAAAAATTCAGGTATGGTCATATGAGTCTGTAACCTCAGGGCTAGGAAAAGTGAGACAGATCTATAGGGCTTGCTGGCAACCACACTAGCCAATCTGTGAACTCTCGGTGACTAAATGAGTCTGTCTCAATAGGACAAGTAGAGAACAATCCAGGAAGACACTAACATCCAGCTCTGGCCTCCTTAAGTACCTACACACACACACACACACACACACACACACCTATTAAATAAAAAGCTACCAATCTTTTCCTAAATGTATTCAAATGAGAATCTCTCCATGTGGTGAAGGCTCCAACTCTCCGTATGAGGAAGCTAAAGAATTAATAGGTGGATATTAGTGTTGTCACAGGACCAGCCTACATCCAAATGACCTATCCGTCTTCATAATGATTTGTTCTGCAATTAGGTAGATATCTGCTATGCCAGGTGTAAAGTGACCTCAGCTGAATTTTTCCACCTTGTCTTTTTTCCCCAGTGTGAAATATTTGCCAACCTGTGCTATTATTTTTCTAAAAATGCCACGAAAAACAAAAATAAAACTCATGAATTTGACATTTAAAATAGAAAACCAAGCCAACACAGATTTCTAACCCTGTAGGTCAGAAATTTATGCACCAAGATTCCAAGAAGCCTACATTCCTTTTGAGAGGCCACACAAAGCAATCCATTTCCTGCTCATCCTGGCTCTTTGCAGAGTTCACTCCCTGTTTTCATGCTGTCTCTTGGCTGAGCTCAATTTTCTGTTTCAAAAGACTGCCACATTCCTTGGTCCATGGGTCCCCTTCGCTACATTTAAGAGAACCAAGAAGCAAACTATGTTCCTCCCCATCCCCCACATCCCACAGCTCTCTCTGTTGAGTCTTCTTGCTCAAAAATCTACTTTAAGACCACACGATTAATTTAAGTCCATGCGGTATTTTAAAAATGTCATTTCAAACTGCATACCCAATCCTTTCTTAACAATCTTAACATGATATTTTTGAGGTGACAAATCATAGTTACCATCTCTAGCCTGGTTTCCTTCCTTGGGCTACGGGTCTGTCCTCTGAACCAGAGATCTATGTACCTCGATGTCATCTTGGAAGACAGTTCACATTTTTTCTTTACTGTACCCCCTCCCCCAAGCCTGAGGGTCTCTACATTTTATTAACTCAATGGGTAGGGATTCCAATTTCTTCCCCAGTGAGCCTTTGTCTCTTAGATGTCACCTTCCACAGACAACATACCAACCAACTCCAAGTTACTCTTTTTTCATGTCTGCACTGTCCAAACTTTGCTGAGATCTAACCACAGCATAGAAAGCAACGAGGTCTGTTACTGACCTTTTGTCTTTGCAATATGCTTAGCTACCTGTGACTCTAAGAAGGAAAAGCACCTTAATCTTCTCTAGTCTCCAATTTCTGAGACAGACATCATGGTCTACACGTCATCTTGAGAATTAATGTACACAGTATTATTCTTTACCTCAAAAAGGGGAAATATTTGCTCTCATCAGTGAGCGGTAGTCTTAGCATTTGCAGTCTCTCTCTCTCTCTGTCTTTCTCCCCCTCCCCGCCTGCTTCCTCTCTCCTTATACCTCCATTTCCTTTATTTGGCTTATTCTTTTAAAGAGATTTGTATTTCTGACTTGCTATGTTTGCTAACTTCACATGCCGATAATGTTAAGACTTAAAAACAGGTTAAAAATAAATTCCTATCCTTTGGAAAAAAATGATAGATAAAAAGATAGAGATATGTTGGTGATAGATAGATAGTAGATAGATACAAACTTCTTTTTCAATAAAAGAAAAAGGTAAAAAAATTTCAACCAATTACCAACAAAATATGTAAGATTAATATCTGAAATTTATATAACTACTTATAAAAATTTGATAAACACCTTTTGCTTTTCCAGTATTACTAAAAAAAAGCCATGGTGATTTGCTATTTTCGACTTTATTTTCTTCTAATTCATCTATTCCTTTTGGAAGAGGCTTGTGTTTAGTGTAATTCTTATTTTGAAATAGCAATGCATTTTGGAAAATAAAATAATAATAGAAAAACTCTTGCGAGTACTGCTAAGCTACCTGGGAACTCAGAATTAAATTAAATTCTTCTGCATTGGTTCTATAAAATTCACCATGAGAACTTTAAAGAATGTGCTGATGATGTACAAATGAAAATGACTCCATTCTGGACAGGGGAAAATAAATTAGCTCTCTGCAGTGGGAAGGCCTGATCCCCAAGCAATAGCCTTGCGTCTATAAAGGACCACATGCTTGGGTAAGGGCATCTATAAACTAAAGGACAAGGTCTGACTCTCATCATATATTTTGCCAGTGTACTGAGCTTATACCATTTTGTTAGTTTCACATTCATCCATCTAGTGATGGATTTTATTCAGCACTGAAATACGTGAAAATGTTCAGTATCTAGGTCGCCGGCACAATGTGGCACAGACATGGAGGAACAATCCATTTATAAAAACTTTTATTTATGCAGGGAGACAATCCAATTATAAAAAGTTTTATTTTCCTGCTTGCTTTTCACACAGATCTCCCTGGAATGCACAGCAAGTTAGTGATTTGTAGTTTAATAGGGATCCTTGAGAACACATTGCACATGCAATAACATAAGTGCATGCAAGGTGACAACTGACCTACACATACAATAACATAAGTACACGCAAGGTGACAACTGACCTGCACATACAATAACATAAGTACATGCAAGGTGATAACTGGCCTGCACATACAATAAGTACATACAAGGTGACAACTGACCTGCGCATACAATAACATAAGTACACGCAAGGTGACAACTGACCTGCACATTTTTAAGGAAAAAGAATATTCAAGAAATTCAATTTTCACACTACTGCTGTGCAAAAAGTTAAAATACAACAAAAAGTGACACAAAAGATTGTTTAACACAAAAGTGTGCACTCAGTGCCTTCCAGTTACCACACAGAGACAAAAGTGGGCACTCAGTGCCTTCCAATTATTACACAGAGACAAGTGTGTGCACTCAATGCCTTTTAATTCATTTACTGGCAAAGGAACTATGACTATTGAGTGGTTCTACAAACTCCCAATAAATCAGTGTTTTCAGAGAGTGACTAAATGGCTACCATGTTTTTTGGGGTCTATTTTCCTTTATCTTTCTGCCTCTCTGCCATGTGTAGAACATGGATGAACACATTACTGGGCCAAGGATTTAACTCAGTTTGAGGGGTCACTGCACAGCATACACAAAGAAACAAACACAGTTTCCAGCAGCACACAAATTCATAGTGATGGCTGACACCTGTCATTCTAGCACTGAGAGCTGGAGGCTAGGGGATCAGAAATCAAGGTCATCTGTGGGTACTGCCCTGAACTTTTTGTTTTGTTTATTTTGCATTTGCCTGTTTAATACAGGCAAGGAACCTTTGAGTAGAAACTTATCTGAGGCCGGGCGGTGGTGGCACACGCCTTTAATCCCAGCACTCGGGAGGCAGAGGCAGGCGGATCTCTCTGAGTTCGAGACCAGCCTGGTCTACAAGAGGTAGTTCCAGGACAGGCTCCAAAACCACAGAGAAACCCTGTCTCGAAAAACCAAAAAAAAAAAAAAAAAGAAAGAAACTTATCTGAGAAAATGTCCCAACTAAGTTGGCCTGTAAGCAAGTTCAAGGGGCATTATCTTAATTAATGATTGATGTAGGAAGGCTTACCTCACTCGGGGTGGTGCTATCCCTGAGCAAGTACTAAGAAATAAGGGTTGTTTGAGGAAACAGGCTGAGCAATCCATGAGGAGCACACTGGGGATCAGTATTCCCCCATGCCCCAGTTCCTGCCTCCAAGTTTTCGTGCCCCATGTTCTTTTCCTGATTTCCCAGATGATAGACTAAAAGCACTAAGAAGAAATAAACCCTTTTCTTCTCAAATTTCTTTTGGCCTTCATATTTTACCACAGCAATTAACTAAGTGTTGTAATAAGAGCGTGACCCACCTCCATCAACTAAGACAAGTACATACCAAGTCTGAGACCACTCTGGGCTACATGAAACCTTGTCTCAAAATAAAGCTTGTCTTGGTTAGCGCCAGACATGACTGTAAGACACTCTGTCTCCATAGGGATGCTATGAACAATTATGTTTGCTAGGAACAAAGATAAACTACTTTGTAATATTCAGAATGCAAATCTCTCTGTGGCTTAGGTGAGTTTTGTCTGCTTGCTTATATCTGTATAACAGTTAACTGTACTCTCTGTCTCATAGGATCTTCACAACTATCAATTAGCAATAAGCCTACAAAGTCCCTGCAGACCGTGTTCTCTATTTGATGCTCAATGATCATTAACTGCTGTTTCTCTTATGTTTTCATAGTTAACTCAATCACGCTCATGGTGGTGTCAAAACCAAAGGTGGGTACATTCTAATATGTGCAAAGAATTATTGTGTTAAGGTTCTCAGAGAAATAGAACCAATGATATGTGAGGGGAGAAAGGGTATATATATTTATGAAGGAAAGAAAAGGTTGAGGAGGCCGAGATTGTGGGAATTTACTCATGCAATTGTCTAGACACACAAATCCAGTGGAGAATCTGGATGGTGGTTGTGCAACTGAGTCGTAGGTTGAAGGCCTACTACGGACCTGGACCTGGGTAAGGACAGCTCCATCAATTTAAGTGCCAAGTCCTCAGTGCCTAAGCACCTTCAGCTCTGATATCAAAGCTCATAACAAGATGGATGTCCCAGCTCAGAGCAGTGGAAGGGAAAACTTACTTCTTGCTCCCCCTTTTTCTTCTGCTGAAATCTCCAGTGGACCGGAAGACAAAACCCCACACTAGCAAGGCTGAGTTTTCATTGCAAAATCTATCAACTCAAAACTGTAAAGGCTATCATAGGCAGAATCAGTGTTTTAAGTGAATATCTAAACCTAGTCAAATTCATATAGACTCAGCCATCACCATCAATCACCAAGGAGAGGTCTATGGTGCACAACACTGAGATTCCTAGCAAGTCAGACTTCCTTAGCCCCAATAAAGTTTCCATGGGTTACCATGGTGACACAGTTCTGTTTGTCCTGTCATAGGACTGAAAGCAGCCAGAAAAGTCAAGAGCCTACTGCTGTGGATTGTGTAGGAAAATGGCTCAAAGGGTTTGGGGTGCAGTCACTCACACATCTTGATAGGCTATCTCCATCGTTTGCAAACTAAGTGATGCTTTTCCATCGTCAGTGATCCTCACTTTAGAATCCACAAACAAAGGCCACATTTTCTGCCAGGCTGGTTTATTCTGAGATCTTATTAATATCTGGAGATTTTTTAAAAGCATGTGCTGAGTATCTCTCCCATGTCCTGATTTGGTCAAATTTATCTATTTTGTGGCTCAGGGTGATGTTTTACAAGCTGGATTTATATTCAGTTCTAAGCTCCCCCATCACAGCCCATTTGCCAGGAAGGTCATTTTTCACCGTGTCAGCAATTAGTCTAGAGACTTCCAGGGGTTCTGGAGAGAAATAAGTGTGGCTTGTAGAGAGATATTGTAAACGGAAATGGAAATAAATGGCCGAACCCGAGGAATATTTATGAGACACCACTAAAGCTTGAGTGATTGATTACATGCCAGGGCCAAAAGGAAAAGAGAAGTATCGAGGATACCTGCTAGGTGCCTCAGTCCACAAAATATTTAGCAGACATACACCCATGTATACTTAGAGGATAAACATGCCCCATGTTAGCCGGGCGGTGGTGGCGCACGCCTTTAATCCCAGCACTCGGGAGGCAGAGGCAGGCGGATCTCTGGGAGTTCGAGGCCAGCCTGGTCTAACATGCCCCATGTTAATATTAAAGAGAATGTGAAAGTAAATAATCTTATAAATATTACCTGCCCCATTCAACACATTTTGTATTATTAAAAGGACTTCGATGTTAAACAAGGACATAATTTTAAAATAAAACAATAATAATGAGGCTTTTAAAACCCATTTAGTTGAGAAATTATACCTGTTTCATAAAAACTTTGGATTTCCATAGTAATATTTTATTTGAGCTTTGATGCAATGATCCAAGGGCAGATGTTTTATTTAACATTTAGCAATCCCGTTGCATCTGATCACTCAGCAGGGCAGCTGTTGAGAATGCATTGATTTTATTCATGTAAAAGTTATTCTTCTTCTCCAAGTAGTTTCTGTGCTGCTCACTCACTCTAATGCCTGTTCATTCATGCACAAGAGAACATTTTAAGTAACACTCAGAATTTGACCTATGCTTCATAATATTCACACATGCACAGGGCAGTGGTAAATCAAAGGTTCCTTGTTGGAAGCTTCGAGGAAAGCAACAGACGAGAAATAAATGAAGCTTAAAATTAGAATGCTATGCACGGTCCTGCTACAATCTAGAAAATAATTACACATAGAGCTAGGTCCTAAGATGATTTAAGAATGACACTGTCAGACATCTGTAAAATCTGTTCCCCCAGGAGGGGCATCAATGGGGCTGCCCTGCCTTGCCTGATCAAGTAACTTGGGAAATGCACCATGTAGACTCTGTTACATGAAACCACAAGAGTCTGTTAAACGGTCTCAAGAATTTATTTAGGTATATGACAGGGACAAACGCTCACTGATACGGAACCAATTACATGCTGCCGCTGACCCAGCTGCCTTCATTCAGTCATTCTAACACCAACCACAAGCTTTCTCTCTTCCACCTGCCTCGCTCCAACCACCAAAGAGAGCACAGGAGCAAGAGAGAGCGATAACTATCTTAATTGGCATCATGGAACCTTCGTCCAGCAACCTATAGAAGCAGATGCAGACATACACAGCTAAGCACTGGACCGAGCTCCCAGAGTCCAGTCGAAGAGAGGGAAGAGTGATAATATAAGCAAAGGGGTTAAGATCATGATGCGGATACCCTCAGAAACAGCTGACCTGAGGTAGTGGGAGCTCACTGATTCTGGACTGACAGCAGGGAACCTGGATAGGACCAAACTAGGCCCTCTGCATGTGGATGACAGGTGTGTGGCTGGGGCAGTGTGTGGGGCCACTTGCAGTGGGATCAGGATTTATCCCTAGTGCATGAACTGGCTTTTTGGAGCACATTCTCCATGGAGGGATACTTTGTTCAGTCCAGATACACTTGGTCCTGCCTCAAAGTGATGTGCCAGACTTGGTTGATTTACCATGGGAAGCCTTACCCTCTCTGAGGAGTGGATGGGGATAGTATCCAGTAAGGCAGAGGAAGCAGGAAGAGGGCAGGGAGTGGGAACTGGGGTTGGTATGTAAAACGCTTAAAATCCCACCAACGAGGAGGCAGAGACAAACAGATTTCTTGACTCTTTGGCCACCTTCAGGGCAGGGAGAAAGGGGGTCTCAAAAAAATCAGATAAATGACAGTGGCTTGGGAACAAGCCTTTAGTTTGGCCTCTGGCCTCCATGTAAGTGTGCTTCCACACCTGCATCTCTGTGCATATGAACACACACACACACACACGAAAAACAAAGCTAGGCTCTTTCCATAAGTACATTTAGAAAACATTTAACACAGGCCACTCCTCAGTTATCTCAGATTAACTGGTTAGGCTGACTTCCTCTAGTTAAACTACGCGTGCTTTGCCCTTCCTGCATCATCTGCAAAACTTTCAACTTCTTACCTACTACAAAGAAACCATATTAGAGGTGAGTAATTATTTGTTTAACCCAGAACACATGTTGGATAATCTAGTAACTATTTGTTACTTAGTATTAACCCAAAAGTATCACAGAAGATCTAACAATAAACATGTTAAAATAACACTAACATAAAAGTTTAGTTTCACTCTTTGAAGCAAAAGATGTGTCAACAATAGTTAGAATTCACAGTTTCAACTTTTGAGCTTTCATATAAATGTCACATAAGCCCAGCATCTCTGGTTAAAAACGTCTAAAATAGATAGATGCAGGAGAAGAAGGGCTAGGCTGAAATTAAGCCTCATTCAATTCCCACATCGTACACTGGGCACTTACATCAAAAACCTTCTCCAGTGGCGGATGTAAGAATGTGCTCTGAAGATCTTCAGAACAGCAATATAAAACACAAATACGAACAGATCATCAGATTAACAGTGACACCCATACCCTCCAGAAAGCAACACCCCACCTTTGTATACTGCTGCCGTTATCACAGCCTTTAAAGAATGAATGGAGCCATGACAGTGACATCTTGCCTGGGGTCTCATAGACAGAGTTGATTCATTTTTCAGAAAGGTTTACAGAGGACAGGTGATGTCTCTTTTCTCCTGACAGTTGCTTCATGAAAATTAAGATATTTTTAACAAAGAATGGAATGTTCATGAGGCTCACATGACTTAATTTACAGATGGCATGAACATGGAGAAGAAAAGCCATGTCTCTAAACTCCCAGCATACAGTCCAGAACTACCATTGCAGGGTTTAATTCATCCATATAAGTACAGAAATCACATTGAGAATATTTTAGAGTTAACTAATTGTGGGTCAACTCAAGAATGATTTTCCAAGTAAAAGCAATTCGTAGCAGAAAGTATCATTTTACATACTGAGGCAAAGATCCTCGGCTATACACAGAGCAGTGGAATCCTTCCCTGAGAACTGCAGGAGCCAGTGAATGTGGATGGTTAATGCTAAGGAAATCTGCTCTCTCATGTTAAGTATCAACTGAACTGATGTCAAACTTTTCAAGGGCCTGTCTAAGTTATACTGTAGGGAACACAGTCTGTGTTTTCCAAAATGATGTCATCCCATAACTTAGTCATTGACTTCTTTCTCTGTCCAGTATCTTGGACTTGGGATCATCATATAAACTCATCAGAAATTTGGCTATTAATAGAAATAGCTCATGAGGTAAATCTGTCTGAACAGATATGACACTTTGTTTGGACATGAGTGTGCAAATGTATTCACATATATTGCAGTGACTTTATTTCTTTTTAACTAAATTATGTATGTTTATCTGTGTGGGTACAGGCACACAGATGTAGTGCCAGAAAAGGCCAGAAGATTCCCCTTAAGCTACAGCTATAGATGCTGTGAATTGGGAACCAAGCTCGGGTTCTCTGCAAGAACAGGACATTCTCTCCAGCATTATTTCTCAATCCAGTAACTTGTGCTTGAACCAATCCTATCTATGGCTTTTCATGTCTTAGTTGAGTTTTTCAAAATAATCTTATTTTATAGTTTGAGAAATTACAGCTGTTTGATTGTGTTTTAGAATATATCTATACTTGGAGTGCTCTTTTATGTTGTGTTTCAATGTATGTAATCATTTCTATTGTTTGGGGGTTCAGTGACAATTGCTCTAAGTTATTTGAAAATGGCTTCTTTGTCTTGGTCTTCCGCAGAAGTTAATTTTTTTTTTTTTCGAGACAGGGTTTCTCTGTGGTTTTGGTTCCTGTCCTGGATCTAGCTCTTGTAGACCAGGCTGGTCTCGAACTCACAGAGATCCGCCTGCCTCTGCCTCCCAAGTGCTGGGATTAAAGGCGTGTGCCACCACCGCCCGGCCAGGAGTTAATTTCAGAATCCTTTTGTATACATTAATTGCTCTTGTTTTTCACAAATTTGTCTTTTGTGTTCCTGTGCTCTGTGTGAATCTTGGTGACCAGCCTTTTCTATCTATCTGTCATGCTATCTGTTCCCACACTGCCTCCAAGGGCAGATAAACAATGTCTTATGCCAATTACTCCGAAGCCCATCTCAAAACAATCTAAGAAGGACTATTGGCTTAGAAGTAGTCTTTCCCCTTGGCTTAATTCTCTGCTATTTCATGGCTATACTCCCTACTACAGATTTTATCTCTGAACTTATATTCAGTCCGTGCATCGTGAAGGGACCGTGGAAAGTGAGCCATACCTGAGCAAGGAGATGGTGTACAACCAGACCATCTTCTCCCATGATACTCAGCATGTATGATGCTTTCCTGATGCCCATAGACACTGAGCTCCTATGAGCCTCATTTGGGGCAAGGTTGTCCCAAAACATTTTCAAATAATTTATGAAACACAGATTAACATTGTCATATATGAACAGAGCTACTGACAGGTCATTTAATTTATTTTATCTAAAACTTGGTTCAAAGACATAAAGAACACGACAGAATTTTTTCCAAATTATTATTTTCTTTATTCTCAAGAATTCCATATATATTTCATATATGTACACCTATGTATATATAATATATATAACAAAATGAGATCCTATCCACCCATGATTTTCCTCTATTATCCTTCCATAATATTTCCTCTTCCTAACAGCACATATTTTCATATTATATTTTGATAAAGTATTAATTCCAGTTAATGCTGTCCATATTTGCATAAGTGTGAGGCCACCTACTGGAACATGGAAAATGAGACACATCTTGAAATAAGGATGTGTCTTTTTCTTCCTCCCCCAGCAACCGTTGCCCTGCTTCTCTTTAATGTTTGCCACCAATCTCTGACTCATCTGTGCTGTGAGAGGCTGTAGCCCCACCCAGTCAGGAACTTGATGAATCAGACTGTCAGGTACCTACCAACTAGGTCCAGATACAAGGTGGTGTGTGGAAGGACACTGTACATATAGACAGTGTTACCAGAGTTCACAACAATGTCAGTAGTGTGCCAAGTGGCTACAGAGACAGCACCACTCAAATGGCCTCATACCATGGCTAGGATGTTGAAAGTTTCAAATAACATCTGCCTCATCTTCTATTAGCCTTGGGGTTCAAGAGGCTCTTGGTCAGAAGGACTGGGTGCTTCCTGTGGATCATGAGCAATTCGTAGAAGGTGTGGTACCAGATCTCCTCTACGTCAACCCAGTTGTTCACAAGGATGTGTTTGATAGGTACTTCAGGGTGAAGATAAACCTCTTGCTCTGGCTTCTTCAGCCACAAAGGAGTCTTTTGGCCCATGCCCACCACAATGCCCTGGTATCAGGGATGCCCCTTGTGATGGATAGGGAACACAGTTCTAAAGACATCATCATCAACAAAACCAGCTTTGAATGTGCAGGAGCCATTGTGAATGAGGAGCTCAGTGCTTTCTCCTCCCATGGGCATAAGCAGAGGACAGTCAAGGGAGAAGTGAGAAGATGCACAGAACAGGCTGGCAGCAGAGAGTGAGCCCTGATTATCCTTCTTCTCCTCAAAGCCTTCCCCCACAGAACTGGCATAATAGTTGATTGATACCATTATTTTTAAGGTGTTAGTAACACTCTGCAAGTGTTTGGCAACTTCAGTTTTCATAAGAATTTTCTGGCAGTTAGGTTCTGGCAGATGGTGGAGTACAACATTACAGTTATAATTCAGAACCTGATGATAGCATACGGTATATGCTTTATAAGCAAGAACTGTGATGCTCTGCATAAATGTTGGGTAATTAAAAACATCAATATATATCTGAAGCTATATAAGACGTTAAGGACCTCAACAATGCCAGGAATTAGGAAGCAAGAACTACAGTGAAACATAAACAAGACCTAGAGAAGCCCCTTTCTTAGGTGCTGCTCAGCCCCCTCATTAACACTGGTAAAGTGAAGACCATGACTGGGGCCAATGTTGGTCACTTAACATCATGCTATATCAGTCTCATAGGAGCAATCTTTCTGTTTTAAATACAGATTACTCTGGGCACAGATCTCATTCAGTCTCTGCTTCTGGTTATTACATCCTTATATTCTGCCTATGATGTACCATCTGCTGCTTCCCCTGACCGTTTCCTTGATGATTTCTAGAACCTAAGAGGGCATGACCCCCCTCCCTGTGCTTTTATCTTGTAGAAGTCATCCTATTGTTCTTGTAATAAGATCACTATAGTGGCTTGAATAGAAAGGACCTTCATAGGTTCATATATTAGGTCATTAGGGAATGGTGCTACTTGGTAAGGATTAGGAGGTATAACTTTGTTGGAGTAGGTGTGAGTTTGTTGGAGTAAGTGTATCACTGGGCTTGGGCTTTAGTATTCAAAAGCCTAAGCCAGGCCTAGTTGCTCTCTCTTCCTGTTGAGTGCAGATCCAAATGAAGAACTTCTCCAGCACCATGTCTACCTACATGCTGCCAGGAGGATAATGTACTAACCTCTGAAACTTCAAATAATTTGTGAGAATATTTTCCCTGCTGTTGGAGACAAGCTAATATTTCTCTATACAAACCATTCTCTATTCAAAGAAAAGTAGACCATCATCCTGAGTGCCACATGATAAAATAAAGTATTTTCCCAGAATGATAAAAGGGACCACAAAGCTGGGATGAAATAGAATGCATTGGATACTTAGCACTCATTAGTCACTAAACTAATAATAATATCTAATACAATAGAAAGACTCCCACTGGTCTAATAATTTTTGTGAATATATAAGGTTGGGGGAGTAAGTAAATTGGATATTATTGAAAATGTTGAGCAACCTCTGAACTATAGCATAAGCAACATAACTCAAAATATGATTCAGACTTTTAAACCCACACCAAATTTCACTTATGCTTTACAGCCAGAACTCTTGCTTGCACACAGTTTTTAAATTCCATGCTGATATATTTCTACCTATTAATTTATACGCAGTTCCTGGAACACTGATGTCATATTGCTCATCCAAAAGATATAATGTATTAGTGACTTCGTCTCCCAAAGAGCAGTTATTCTCAGGGTATATCATTTCATGAGTGCTCCAGATTTGAATATAGATGGGGTCATGACAACTCTTTTCAGTAATACAGACAACATGGAATTACCCAAAAAGCATCTGCAGAATCCACAAACCAGTCTCCCTTGACTTACTATATCAGATTTCCATGCAAATTAATAGTGTACCAATGATATTATGAAATAAATATTCAAAGGAACAATTTGGATAATTAAATATTTTGTCATTAAAAAATCAATAGTTGGTGATAGAAAACATGTTCAAGGGTAGCAGTCACTTTATTTTATGTATTTGTAACTGATGGCTAAATATTTTCAGGTAATCGGTCATAGGGTCTATAAACATGACTTGGTGGTTCAGAGTGCTTACTGCTCTTACAGAGAACCCAGGTTCATGTTTTAGGACCCACGTGGCAGCTCATGAGTGCCAATAGTTCCAGTTCTAGGGAATTTAATGCCCTCTAATGGCCTCTGTGGGCTCCCACATGTAAATGTTTTGTATACATTCATGCAGACACACATATGTGCACATAACAATAACTAAATAAACCAATAAAATTAATCTGTTAAGCTATTCAATCATAGACAAAGCCTAAATTTAATTATACCAAAGTATTTCTCATCTCTAAAGTTCTTTAAATAGCAGTTATTGCAATTGGTGAGAGCAGGAAAATGAGTTATTAGATGCAACGTGTGGTAATGAAAGAGTAGAGAAGATTTACGAAGGCACAATTTGTAAAAATGTAATAATTGCAAAGATGGGCTTCGTCTCTGGCTCATAGCTAGACATTTTTATTAAGATTCAACCCAATAATATAAAAATAAAACTACACAAAGCTATTCATAGAATGAGAATTTATGATTCCAACATGATAATGCAAGCAATCTACAGGTAGAAAAGGGGTGGAAAACAGTCAGCGAACACATGCAGTGTGACATTAATCATCTGGCCACAGGAAGAAAGATCTTTATGACAAACAAGTGGTTTTGGGGCTGTAAAATTAAGTAAAGTAAACAATGTCCAATGGGATGTTTATACTGTGCTCTTCCCATGTGAAAGAAAAAACAATGTATGCACATGTACACCCAAGAATGAAAGATGAATTGCCTACAAGCTTGGTGGTTGCAACCGTGTGAAAGATCTTGCCAGAGAAAAGGAAAAGGAGTAAGGCTGGGGTGCTTACAGAACACACAGCAAGGGTGCATTATCTTTTTAGATTATATCAGCCAATCTATATCAAAATATAGATTAAATCACATGGATCTAAATGTTAGGTGAAGGGCTTAGCCAAATGCTATTTGGGATTGCGCTCCAATATCAAATGATAAAATGCATTTTTGAATGAGAACTGGTAAATTCTTATCTCCGTTCATTTCACTCCTTTCGGGATAGTGTGTTTGCTTAGTCAAAGAGGAGGTACAGTTGAATAGCTACGAAATTCCTGGGTAATTTTCTGCAAAATTTAGAATTGATTAAAATTATCAGTTCCTTCACAGTTCTCTGGATCCTTTATTCAATATAGATTAAATATTTGGGATGTGACTCTACAGGATCAAGGGTACACAGTCTGGCAAAAACCAAGCAGTTGAGAAGCACCCGTTGAGAAGCAGTTCAGAAGACCAGGAAGTTATCATTTCAGGGAAGAAAATGAAATACAAAAATAAAGTAGAAAGAGAAGCTGTCACATGTCCAACTTTACTTGCGAATGGTGGATTTAGAGAGACCTTTGGGAGCTGAATCAAAATTCCCATGGGTCTTCAGCAGAAGATATGGTCATGGAGTATCCTGAGCGCTCAATCCTTGCTTGCCCTCGAGTGAATTAAAGGAGATATCAGCACAATAGAGCTCCATTGATGCTCACTGCAAGTGGGTCGCTGTGAAAGCGCATGATGAATGTGGTTGCCACAGCTGGAAATTATAAAGAGATCCTTTTAACAGGCATCCAGCCACCAAGTAAATTAGTGTAAAACAAACAAAAGGATGCATGTAAATGATTTAATAATTTCTATCTAAATATCCGTTAAGCATTTTTATTAAAATGCCAGGACATTGTTCTCTAGGTGATTCATGAGGCCCCTATAAATAAAATGCTTTGTCAAAATACTGCTAATTCAATTCTTTGGAGTGTTCACATTCAGAGAATGAGGCTATTTATTAATGGGGCTATCTATTATTTCCCTTACACAAAAATTTCCTCTACGGGGAATTATTTTCAAATTGGTTTAATTACATTGTAACTAATTTTAATTTGATTAAGAGTTACAGTGTCTATACATTGCCTTTCAAATGGAATAAAGAATTTAAAGACGTCTAACTAGATACGAAGTCCTACTGAGGTGAAATGTTGAACCCATTTATTGACTGGCAAGGGATATATGTTAAAGACCAGGCAAAAATATTCCATCTTGTATGGCTATTGCAGATTTATTTTATGTAATAGAGACTTGCTTTCTTCAGTATGTGCTAAGGCATAAGGCACAGGAAGGCTTATTTATTTTGTATGTATCACCTTGTTCTAGAAGGATTTCAGTGTGTGTTTAAACAGAGACTTTAGAGAGAAAGTATTCATCCCAAATTGTGTTTCTTGATCCTAAGCTTCTTCCATTGTCAGCGGTGAAAAAATAAAGTTTACATACAAGTACTAAAGCGAAGGAATTCCCAAATATGAATGCTGCTTGCTGTCACACTGAGAAAAGAGTCTGAGGCAGCGGTGCTCTCAGTCTATGGCTGATTGATGCCTTTAAATTACAGGACAGTACAGGCTCAGCCTCAGCAGTGGCTCGTGCAAATGACCTAGATCATCAGTAACGGGAAAGGCAAACCCGCTAATGTGGCTGTGAAATATAAACTAACAACAAAATTAACTCATACCAGTACTATAGATGCCCAAGAAGTAGAAACCATCTGAACTATCTTACCAGCCATTATCCTAATTTTCTTTCTCTACCTTTCACAACGCCTTCAACTTTCATGGTGATTTTGCTCAGGAGGCCATCAGGATGGCACGGGTGACAAGAGGAGGATCAGTAACTATGTGTAAGTGTTGGGTAAGTGAATTTTGTTGTGGATGCTATAATGTGGTAGGCACTGGCAGGGGACATGGTAGACACATGCTTAGTACTCACTCTACGAGGTCTCCATTTCTCCTTCTACTTTTTCTGTTTCTCTTTGTATGAGCTAGGACTCCAGTCCTAAGCATCCCTAACACATTTATCTAAGATATCATAAATAATTATAGTAAACGGAAACGATACCACAACTCTTCTACTTTATTTCACTAATGCTAGAAACATGAGAGACAAGAGTGTTAAGGCACACTATGTCAATGACTGAAACACGTAATTAGGAAGAATCTTGTCTAACTAGTGTAAGCTGGTCCAGATTTGGCATGGGTTGCAGTAAAATTGCAATGCTTTTCTGACCATCTCACCCTACCTATGGCAGAAGCATCAAGGAATTAAGCCAGAAATCATAGCAAATGGAGCTTCTCAGAACTTCATATTACTTTATGTATCATTCCAAGATGTACACTTAGCCAAAGACCCTTGAGAAAGATACATCCCATCAATAGATAGCAAAAGAAGAGCATAGGAAAAATGAATATAAAGTTCCCCCTTCTACACATTCTGGTGTTTTCCTCTCTTGGTTTCAGTAGATAAACCAGCACCTTTGAAGCTTTATTTTCCTTCATTTCCTAACCTTTTAGAGTAAGCCACCTCCGTTGTGCTGGTGGTAGAAAATGGAAATTATTGAATAAATATTAGTCCACAGAAGCAAATTGTTTCTATAATATTAACTGTTTCTCCACTTTATATGTCTTTTCTAAGATATATGTCCCCCCTTTTATCTCCCCCCTTTTCATTTCTCCTGTTTTGATATAATTGAAAGGAGGTGGTCTTCTCTGGAATGTGTTTTTCACGGAAGTTAGATGGCATATACTTGTCAGAGACTGCAAAGGTCTTCCTAAAACCCTTCACCCAGCACTGAGTTAAAGTGTACTTTGTAACTCCCCATTTGCTCATTTGTAAGATCTTGCATGTAAGTATGTCCTCCTATTGCCAGGAAATGATCTACACTATCACAATTATCATCACTATTATTTTAAGAGAGGGGGTCTGATTTATTTTGACTTTTTTCTATAGTTTTGGCCTATTTTTCTCCCCTCATTTTTCAGAAGGTGTGGCTACACCTACGGATTTACAATGAACATCTCTCTCCTTTCCTATTATATTGGTTTCATTCTCTCAACAGGCCTGAACATCTTCATCAGAAAGTCCAGTAGGCATCTCAAGTTAGTACATGCTCAGCATCCCTTCTTGGATTTTACTTTCTCTATGCTGATTCCAATGGTCCTCAGTCCAGAACAGGCTCCATACAGCTGGCAAAGCTAGAGGTTCCCTGTGCTCTTGCCTTTCATCTCACATGTTAATCATCAAGTCATTTTGGCTTCATCTTCAAAATAAATCCCGAATCTGATCATTTTGCCACTCTTCTGTTGCCAGTGACAGATGTCTGGTCTCCCAAACCTGGACAGTTGCAGCAGCTTTTAGAGGAGAGTCCTATCTTTCCCTTCTGCTCCTCTGTAGGACATTCTCTACATTCAGAGGGAAAAAAATGGTCTTTCAAATCAAAAATCCATGCCATCCTTCTTTTGAAATTTCTACAACAGGTTCCCCCCACACAACCAAGTTCTTACCCAGGTGACTTACAATACATTCTGGTCCTAGCTTGACTCTTAGCTTCCTATCCTAGGTTTGTGTGTTTTAAGTTGGTTCCAGAAAGCAGGTCTATTTGCTGAACACATTGGGTTTTCTCTTGCCTCAAAGAGACAAATTCTTGATTCTGATTCTCTCTCTTTTCCTAATGTAACAGTCTACATCTTCCTCCTCCAGCAACCTGGCCTACTCTAAAGTTTCTCTCTTCTCTTCTCTTCTCTTCTCTTCTCTTCTCTTCTCTTCTCTTCTCTTCTCTTCTCTTCTCTTCTCTTCTCTTCTTTTCTCTCTCTCTCTCTCTCTCTCTCTCTCTCTCTCTCTCTCTCTCTCTCTCCCTAGTATTTATCAGCTTCAAGGTTTTGTTGTCTGCAATTTATTTCCTGTTTTGATCAATATTAGATAACATTGGTAAGGCGATGGCTTTGATTTTCTTCCTGTTGGTACTCTGAAATTGCTTCCCACCAGGAATGCTCATCATGGTTCTACTAGCTTTCTTTGTGGTGGAATGCTGTTCTTTGCAAAGGTCAATGTGTGCAGAATATCGCCACCTGATAACTTTTCTTTTTCTCCAACCATTGCCAATGCACCATGAGAGATGAAATTGCTCACCGTGAGGGGCGACATCCTGCATCCTGACATTGTCTGCCTATGCTGATATTTTGTTTGTACTTTAACAAATAAAGCTTGCCTGAAGATCAGAGTGCAGAGCTAGCCACACTATTTAGCCATAGAAGCCAGGCAGTGTGGCACACACCTTTAATCCCAGCACTCAGGAGACAGAGGCACCAGGGATCTCTTTGAGTTCGAGGCCACCCTGGGCTAAGCAAGATTTAATCAGTCTAAAAAGAGAAACAGGTGCCAAGTGGTAATTGTTCACACCTTTAATCCCAGAACTGGGGAAGTGGAATGAGAGGTGATAGGGCTGGGTGGAGAGATAAGGAAGAGGCAAGAGAAAATAGGAGCTCAGAATTCAGTCTGAGGTTTCCTAGAGACAGCATTCAGTCTGAAGACTTGTAAAGACAGGATACCTCATTCAGTCTGAGGATTTCATAGAGGTAAGAACTGCTGGATCCAACCTGAGTTGGATCCCCAGAACCTACATACCAGGAGAGGAGAGTAAATGTGTTATACTGCTAAATTACATGTGAACCCCCAGCTATGGCCTCTGTGCGGATGTCAGGAACTAAGAGTTGAGACATTGAATATTGTACCTAGTGCTGTTCTCTGTCCACTTGGTTCCTACCTGACATTGGAAATGACATGTTTACCCAATATGTACTATGTCTCAACTGTGCAGGTTTTCTAGAGGTTTTTAACCCCTATGACACCCAGATTCAGTATGCCTGGAGCTGACAATAAGCCAGTCTCGTTGAAGGATAAGAGAAAGAGGAACGGAGAGAAAATGGTTACATAGGTATGGCTGAATAGATGCAAGAGCATTTAGGACACAATAAGATGACCAAGGTGGATAGCACTTACTTGTTTTTGAATTACTAATAAGAGACCAGTTTGAATATTCTTTAAAAATCAAGTTCAAAATTGTCTAAGGTGATAGATACATTGTTCATACCTATCTGTTCTGATCACTGTGTTATTGAAATGCCTCACCATTCCCCATTGGTATGTAATATGCTTCAGCTAATTTTTTAAATACCTTGAACACTGTGGTTTCCCCAGTTTCTCCTCCATTACCACTCTCTCCGGAAGTTGAATTCTCTTCTTTTATAGTCAAAGCTAAAAAGGCATCATATACAGATCCCAACAAGAACATCTAGCAACACAAGCCTCTGTTTTGTGGGGCTTTTGCTTCTCTTCTGACACACAAAGGGACAAGAAACCATCACTGTTGTCTCTGGGAGAAGATCTCTAGCATACTTTTCTATCAGATATCTTACATGAGCAAAATTTCAGGACAAGCATGAGATGTTAATAAATTCAGAAAGTCACGTAAAACAATGACCAGAAGGAGGAGTCACTGGGAAAATACATTAGAAGTTATGCTGAGGTAATTATTTTGATGCTCAGCAGAAGGCTGGATGTGGCAGTGTGAAAGACACCCAAAACTTAAGACTTTTCCTTTAGGAGACCCTGAAGGGCATCACAGCGAATGTCCAATAAGCATCTTACAGAGGAATCCTTGTGACATGCCCAGAGTACTATCCATAAAAACCTCCATCTCTAGGGAAAAGGCTTCACAAAGGGTCATCACATATTTAAAAGGAACATTGCTATTGCTCTTACATCACCTGAGGAGATAAGTAGAGTTAAACCATCCAAGAAACGCTTGCAGAAGTCACAGTCATGGCACATGACAGATCCTTTCTCACAAGGATTGGAGCTGCTCAAAGAAAATGGAAGAGGCCAGAAATAGGACATTAGAGGAACTTTAGGCCATTATCTCATACAGTGGCAATAAAATTGCTGAGAAAAACATCATTACCAGGCAACTTCCTCTGACTGTGTGCACACAGAAAGGCTCCAGAGAATTCTTAAAGCTATTCTCATAAAAAAAAAAATCCCCACAGCTTATCAAAATGTGTAGAATACAATATGCTGAAAAGAAAGTATATAGCAATAAACCTATAGTTAGGTAATAAAATGTCTAAAATCAATAATCCCAGCTCAGAGAAGAAAAGGAAGAGGAGCTGGATCAAGAAGAAGAGGAGAAGAAACCAGGGATTTAGGAGAAGAAAAGCAGGAGGAAGAGGAGCAGGAGAGGCACCAGGTGTACAGTTAAGTTACAGATGAATTATATCAAACCCCAGGCTATGGAGTGGTACCAGTTCTTCATAATCTCATGGACAAAACAAAGGTAAAGGAAACAGTATTGAATTTAACCCATGGGTCCACCATACAGCTAATATCAAGTCGACAGAGACTTGATAAGAAACCAAAAGTGACAAAGTTATCTCTCTTAATGTGATTACAAAAACACTTCAATGCAGAATTATAAAATAAAATCTAACATACAAAAACAGTATGCACCCCACTGAAATGGGATTTATCCAAGGTTGTAAGGTCCTCTATAACTTAAAGGACTCAGGTTCATGAAAGCCCAGGCCATCAGATCATTTGGCAATAAAAATCCAACACCCACATTGATAAATGTTCTTATCAAATTAAAAATCAGATTACAACATTCTCAACCTGATGAAGAACATGTACAAACCCATGTAACTAACATCACACTTATTCGTGAACAGTACAATTCATACATTCTTTCTTATTTCTTATTTAACATCCTGAAGGCCAAATAGTGAGACAAGAAAAGAAAAGGCATAGCTACTAGGAATGAGATGATGGGACTCTCTTTGTGGACAACCTAAAAGATTCATCACAGAAAAGAGAAGAAAAGAAGAGAATTAAGATGGAGCAGAGGAAGAGAAAAAAGAGAAAAAAGAAGAAAATGAAGATGGAGCAGAGGAAGAGAAAAAAGACAGTGAGCTGGCACAGTGCAGGACTGCTTCACTTCTGTACAGAAGAGAAACAAGTAACTGAAATCCAAATACAAACGTTTACGTTTCAAGTCATCCGGAAAGTGGAATAATGAATTTGTGTGCAGAGTTTTGTCCCAGTATTAATCAAATTAGGTAATTGTCAAAGATAGAATAGAAAATCATAGGCCGGGCGGTGGTGGCGCACGCCTTTAATCCCAGCACTTGGGAGGCAGAGGCAGGCGGATCTCTGTGAGTTCGAGACCAGCCTGGTCTACAAGAGCTAGTTCCAGGACAGGCTCCAAAACCACAGAGAAACCCTGTCTCGAAAAAAAAAAAAAAAAAAAAAAAAAAAAAAGAATAGAAAATCATAAATATCCTGACAGTCAAACTTTGGTCATTTTACCAGTATTTTATTTATGAATTTGTTCAAACTCATGGTCTTCCTAACATTCACAATCTTCATGAAGAGCAAATGTGATATAAATGTAATTGTCTGATATTGTCCCTCCCGTGTAATCCCAGTACTTGGTAGGCTGGGTCAGGGGATTGTAACTACATAGAGATTTCCAACTCAGTTTGGGCTGCACAGGAAGATTTTGAAAACACTAAACACTAAATAATTGGAAATAATTGTTATATTTTAATAACAATTAAATAAAATTAATAACAAATAAAATAAAATTGAATAAAAGGGTCATTACGTGTATGTGTTTGGATAACAGATGCATTATTATTCTTCAATAGTACAAATAAATGTACAGCAAGACTAATTAATCTCAACCACATGCCAATCACTTGACCTTATGACCTGTTTAAATGTAAGTTAGCTCGATCCCCTCACAGGTCTCCTAAGGTAGAGCTCCATTGGAGTGAGAAAGTGTTCATTGCAAAGGTCATTCTCCCTCATTTCACAACTTTGCCAACAACTAAACAATTTCCTACCTGAGAGGGTTGAACAAAGGGCCATCTTCTCACCCAGCAAACAAAGCTTTTGTAGCATGGGTCTTTGTAAAGGAAAGAATAACATCATCTAAGGAATATGTACTCTAAGATGTTTGTCGTCAAATCCTTCTGAAATACTAGGTTTTATGCATGATGTGTCATAGTCAGTTTGAGTTCATGTATGAAGATGCCCTTCTGTGTCCAAAACACATGTAATTGCTTTCGTGCTCCATAGACTCATACACCATTTCCGAACCACTCTTCTGTAGCAAACCTTGACTGAGGGTGTATACTGAGAGGGTGCAGCATATACCTTCTCCTTTAGAGTTGGGTGAGCCCATGCCACACTAAAGCCCAACATAGAGAGGGCAACTGGGTACACAGTCCCACTCCTATTGGGATTGTTAGCTGCTAGGTAAGGAAGAATCAGTTTGCTCTGAGCATGTTGTCCACTGTAAAACTAATATGTTCAATTGGAATATTTCAGAAGCACAAATGGGTCTTGAAGTTTTGAAAGGAGGAAAAGCTCCTTTAAAAGTGGGTAATGGATGGAGGTGGTGAACCTGAGACTTGGGACAGGTGAATATGACCAAACATACATGCTGTACAAAGTTTGAAATAACAAATAAAGCAAAAAAGAGAGAGACTTGAACACGAGATTCTCATGAGTAAAATAACTATATATGTTTCAGCTTCTTAGAGATAGTGAATGAAGTGATTAGGCATTACAAATATGATGAAGAAATAAAGCCTGGAATTACCACTGAGGGAATTTTTTTCTTTCGTTCCAGCATCCACCCAAATAACCAACTTCCTGAGCTCGCCATGACTTCTGCTGTGAGTCCTACCTCCAATGGTAACCTCCAGCTCAGCACTTTCCCTGTTTGCATCCTAGCTGTTGCCCATTTGAAAAAGACCAAAGGACAGAGGTTTTGTCTTTGCTCTCTTAGTGAATTCTAGTTTCCCTTGAAATACAACAGCTCTCATGGGCTCTACAACATCAGAATTCAGTACTGCACACATTTGTGTGCAAGCCCACAGGTGCATGTGTGCACATGTGCACGTACACACAATTAAAACAAAAATGATTTTTTAAAAAGCTACATTGTTGATTTTCCACTTTGATATGAGAATGGGCACCATCCCTGATTTCATTTCAAGGTACTCCATGGGTGAAAGATCATAATCGTAACTTCTGCTACTCAAGTATCAGTTCATAATCAAGAAGAAGAAGAAGATCTAAAGCTGCAAACAATTTAAGATATGTTTCTAGGGTGAGCCAAGAAAGAATTCACATGGGACAGACCCAGGATTTTGATCAAAAGGAAAGCACGCTGAAATATGTTTTAGTATCAGGCAGATATGTTGATTCTTAATTATCAAACAATTTTATAGATACAGTGGCTCTACTTTGCCTGCCTATTTCAAAACATGCCAAGACGACAAACCTAACAGGAAATTATAGTCACTAATCTACTGGTGGCCTTTGTGATAGGAGAGATGGAGTATTGGGTAGGCAAGATGAAGATGGCAATGTGGGACAAGTGTGGCAGCATTGTGCAGGGAGAATGTGTGGTAACAGTCTGTCTGTAAGGAAAATTCCCAGGGATAGAGTGTGGAAGTGGGAAGCCAAGAATGGGGTGAAGACATTTGTGGGGTCCTGTGCAAGAGAGAGTGTGAGAGAAGGTGGTCAAGGACACAGAGGAGGCACCTCAGCTTGGTGCCGCCCCCGGTGACTTCAGGCATTTTACCAAAGTGGGTCAGGCCTTCATGAAGGAAAATGTGGAAGCAAAATAGGAAGTCAATCAAGCAGAATTACAGAGAAAGGTGAAGGAAAGGAAATTCAGCATAAGTTTAAGAGCACTGACGAGCTACACTGTAGATAATCACAGTTTTTAAAGCCCTCTTTGGAAAAATCAATAGCAATGTTCAGGCCCCTGAACAGCTCCTCAGAACTGGTAAAATCTTCCCCCTTTCAGCAAGGAGCTTCGAGTTCAGGCTTTTCTCTGCAATGCACTAACTCAGTCCCCATTGTCCTCGGGGCCCTGTAGTTTCTTACCAGCGCGAAGACATTGATAATCACAAAGAACTCTGTGCTTTGCATAGTTGGAAGCTTACTGTTTTTCCTTATTTTAGCGGGACTCAGAGAAAAGCAGAGATCTCAGCAGAAGGAAAGGAAGGAAAGACTGGAGTTCTCTGTCTTGAGTGCCGTTCTTTATAGAGTGTACAAATTGGAGCATCAGGTGATTTTAGGATGGCAACATTTTCTCGGCCCCTGCCATATTCTTTTAAATATCTATTGTGTAGATGAAAGATTAAGAAGCCTTGACTTCTGTACGTGAGGCCAGTGCTTCGCTGAGTCCCTTGAGCCTCTGCTTCAAAACAGCTGCTCCACGAAACCATTATGTTAGAGGTAAACAAATTTAACCAACATGTCGGACATGAAGGTATCTTAATAGTTCCGCCTCACTTGCTGATATGGAGGCGGTTGGGCTTCTTTATTGCCACTCTCTTGAGTTTTCAAACTGATTAATTTCAAGATTGAACGTCATGAAAGTGGAAACTTTGTTCTGTAAAGAACAAGATGTAATTATTTTGAGCTTTGGTGATCTTGAATTCTGAAGGTTGCTGGCAGGTGATTCCGCCCCTGTGGCATGCATGTACTGTACCGAGGTCACACTTCACTAATAAAGCCTCACCACTGGAACTGGTACATGGGAAGAAGCCCAGGGAACCTGCTAACGGATGTGAGAAAGTATTTTATCCCATCAGAAAAGAACTGAAAGATCTTAAAAGTAATTTTTAAAAGTGAAAAGTAATATTTCCACAATTGAGACAAATTTGTCTGAAGATAATACTTTGTTGAATTTTTATTTCAGAGCTCAGCTCTAAACGAGGAATGAACTGATAACCAAAAATTGCTGATAGTCACTAAATACAGCTTTATAACTTAAATGAAGTTTACAAACATGATTCCATTGACATACCTTTGTATGTCAGATGGCAGGACACCTGTCAGAATCCAGCAGTCAAACTGACTGTGATTCATTCCTCACAGAGTGAGTTTATAAAGGATGCAAGCATATGAAATTGCACACACATGAATCCTCAACATGGGGCATATTGCATCTTGCAGAAATCATGCTAAACTTGGGCCAGATTTCAATGAGGTGTATGTGACCTGCTCTGAGGACACTGAGGAAAGCTGGCTGTCAAGTGAGACACCTTGAAGACAGAGTGACTTTTCTGAAGACCAAAGTCTTTGCCTGGGGTTTTGGTATCTTCTTCTCAACCTCAACATTGAGAACCAACAGAATTTTTAGAATTATTTTTAAAGCTGCTATTCTAACATACACATTTGAAAAAAAGCGTTTTTAAACCTTTAAGAAATTTTACTTCAGCCATTTGGAGCTAGATTCTGGGTTTTCTTGAAACATGTTTTCAATTTGACAAAAAAAATGTCTAGTTTTAAACTGATAACACGTTGTACACATTTATGGGATAGCATATGGCATTTCAATACATGTAAAGATTAAATAATGTTTATTTGGGGATAACTTATCTGTCAAATACTCATCATTTCTTTATAGGGTATAAAAACTGCATTATTACTTTCCAGCATAACAGCACACTAGGGCATCTGTCTCACCTCACATCTATAGAGCACTTCTGTTCCACTCATCAGCCTCCTTCACCCTGCTCCCTGACTCTCCACATCACACTCAGATTCTATGAGAAACTCCTTCCTAATGGCACATAGGGGAATGGATGACTTGGTTGTCTTTCAAAGCATTAGTCATTTCACTTGGGGATTCAATTCCTATTCTAGTTGAATAGTGTTGCACTTTTATATGGCCACATCCTTTCTTTATGCCTATCAATTGATGGACACTTACTTCACTTGGTGTTTTGCAATTGTGACTAGGGCTAAAATAAATGTGATGCTACAGATGCCTCTTTCAAAGTGGTGATTTCATTTGTTTATATGCTTCATACAAGACTGCTAATCATCTACTAGTTCTTCTTTAACTCCTTGAGGAATTCCACAATGTCCATACGACCTTAACGTTCTTACACACAGTGCATAAGAGATTATTTTCTCTACATTCCCACCAGAACTTACCTTGTAACGTTCATAGTCACTCTTCCTGGAGTGAGGTGGTGTCTCATTTTGGTTCTAACTTTTATTTTCTGATGATTAATGATTTTAAGTATATTTAGCAATTACCTGCTCATCATTCATACATGTTCTTGAGAACATGGCTACTTAGGTCTATAACCCATTTTCATTGGATTATCTAGTAGGCCATTGCTAATGAGAATTTTTTTTTTACTTTCCCTTATATTCTGGATATCAAACCCTTGTCAGATGCTGAGCATGTAAAGCTTCCATCATTTTGTGGGTTTTCTTGTGACCTCTGTCAGTTGTTCCCTTTGCTGATCCAAAGCTTTTCAGTTTGATGAAATCCAGTTTCTGTATTTTGTTTCTCCCTTGCATTTTCATGTCAAGAGTTTGGATAGCTACCTTCAAAATTCCTTCCTCATTTCAATGTTCTGAAACTTTTCTATAAAATACAACTGCATCAACTCAACCAACATTATATCTTTCAAAATAATTTTACATAGATTCCATTTTTTCATATTGGTAAGAAAGATTAGTGAATTGGTAAGAAAGATAAGGACATTTCAATAGAAAATATACAAGTAGACATCAGAAATAGATTCTAGAAAATAATAAAGCAGAGTGACTCATGGGAAATGCTCATGACCTTCAGTGTCCAAGCAGTTTGTGACAGAAAACAGAAAGGTGATGAGGAAAGCAATTCAAAACTATTAATTTTATAAAGAATTGGTAAATTCAGATCAAAGGGATCAAGAAACTGAAAGCATTAAAGACAAAGAACATTTAAAAAAAAAAAGAGATGGTTCTCCAACATGACACCATTATGTATATTGTGACCTCAAGCGCATTCTTCTAGGATGTCCTTAAGGAATACTGTACAGACAACCATGTTAGAAGATGGAGTCGATGCTCATCTCTGGGCAAAAAATGGGTGCACCTACTACATGCTACTTAGGACTTAGTCATCTGTTGACAGACACCTAGCCTATCTATACCATAGATAATGGGAATAGTGCTAAGTGAGCATGGCTGTGCAGACACATATATGGTGAACTTGTCAGTTCAGTGACTTCATACCTTCCCAAGGACATAGGTCTTACTTGCATGCTAATGTCAACTCTCTGTACTTTAGATCAGAATGTCGCCTGTGCAGGAAAGCCTGGGGTTTTAGTGTCAGATGAGGAAGGTGTGTTTGAAGGAGTGGAGGGTAGCTTTCCCTTAAGCTAAAGCAGGAATTCAAGTATATGGTTTTGCTATTACTAAGTGCTGACTCTTTATGGTATCCCATTATCATGAAGAAAACTGAAGAAATAAGTGAGAAATGACCTAAGTATCAAACAACATCACCAGGTTGAATCTACAGCCAGCTGCTCAAAAGTTTTGCTGGTTTTCTCTTCTTCAAGCAGCTATCATTATTGCAGGCATAACAAGTAAGAATGAAAAATGAATGAAATCTCTTTCTTTCATTGATAACATAGCCTGGTTTCTCTCTCTCTCTGTCTCTCTCTGTCTCTGTCTCTCTCTCTCTCTCTCTCTCTCTCTCTCACACACACACACACACACACACACAGAGAGTGAGGTTTCTGTAACTGAAGGTAAGATTATGGCCATGCAAAAACTCAGAAAATAAATACCCTATCTAAGAATGTTCAGAAAAATCTTGGAGTAGAATGGGAACAAACTATCAAAGCAAAGGTGGAATTTTCTATTATAATTTGATGCTTGTCCTAAAGGAAGAAAAAAAAGAATCGCATGCAATTGTTAAGTATGAAATAAATGGCTACTTAATTTGTTCCCAATACTCTGGCCCTTATTATAAGAAGATGGTAGATCTTTCAGGAAATGACATTATAAACTCTTATACAGTCCTGAGTGGCACCTTGAAAATAATAATCTAACAAATGAACATAATTCAACCTAACTGTTCTGCTTGTTTTTAAATTCATTCCTCTTAATTTAAATAAACTACTTAGAGAAAATGCATAACCTTGCATGTTTTAATATGCCCCTTGAGCACCAGCTCACCACCAAAGGCATGTCCATTTTCAGGCCAGAGGGTCAAAAGAAGGTTTTCTGTATCTAATAACTGAAAATATGAGGAATAAGAAAGTAAGAATGTAAGCATTCTCTCCTTCTACCCCCTTCAGCTGCTTCCTATGATCTGAATGTTCCCTAGAGTTCATGCGTTGGAAGTGTGAACACAACACATCAATGTTAAGAAGCCAACATTTAGATGAGATGAGTCAGGAGGGCTCACACCTCATGACTGGCTTTAGAACTGAACTCAGGCAGATAGCATGTGAAGAGTAGATGTGTGAGTTTGGACCTGCTGCTCCCTTTAGGTATGTTCTCTTCCATTCTCCATTCCATCTTCTGGCAAGGGTTAGCAGTTACAGCAATTAGTACCCTTCACTTCCACTCCAGATCCCTCCAATTCAACATCCCAACCTCCATCACCATGAGCCAAACTGTGTATAATCACCCTGCCCATGTAATGCTGTCCTAGAAGGTGTTCTAATGAAGTGTCTATCCTTACAACACCCCCAACATCCTTCGGGCTCCATTGGACTTTCTGTTTCTACCTTTTACTCTAAATATATTCATTTTCTTTGTCCTTATTCACAATGTCAAATCATGAAGACAATAAATCAGAGGTAGGCCCAATGTGCACATTGAGGAAAGAGATAAACTTCTACATTACAAACAACAGATCACAGATATTTAACATTATTGACAGGGCAAGGCTCTGCACAGTTTTGTGCAATCATTCTTTCATGTATTAACATTCCATCACTTGGGGAGGGCACTGCACACCTACCACTGCCCCTTGTCACTGGCTGTTAGACTCATCTGCACTCATACAGATCATGCTCTAGTAGATGTGAGCCAAATGGTTATTATTTCCTTTTAATTTCAGTAATATTAGTAGAAACAACTTTATAAAATTCAGCCTGTGTGAGGTTAACAGTGTTTTCCTTTCTGTATTTTAAAAGCTTACAATTTATTAATCTTGCAATTAATCAATATAAGCACAAATGGCAAAGCAGGCAGGACTCCCATTGCTTGATGACTTTTTAGACAAATCTCAAAATCCAATTGACATTTCGTGCTATTTAACTTCCACACTCAAACCTTATAATAACCTTTACTTTCAAGCATCTTGTCTATTTTTAGACTGTTGATTACATTACTGAATAGATCTACTATGCACTATATATCAGTTCACATACAATCAAGCAGTCATAATTAGAAAAAAACAAAATGATTTAATAATATCATCGTGGGAGTCCTTTGAAGTAAATTTTATACTATACCTCCAGTTGCATCCTTGTTTGGTCTCCTTCAGAACACTGTGAGATGACTCAGAACATCCCACAATCATCCATCATATCACTGGCCATCCATTTTGCCTTTGAGCATGCCATGAGGCATTACTGCTTCCTAGATCCAATAAGGATTGCAATCTGCATTGAATTTCTTTGTAGAGTATATGCAGGTTTGCAGATGAGCATATAAAAGAGTCACAGTATGGAGATTCCACTTGATTTTAATCATTATTCTCTGATTTGTAAACAAATGAAAATCATAAACCAAGGACTTTGAAATATGTAAATTAGTTGCAATGTGTCAAACACATTAATTGAGATTTAGATTTATGCAATGTATATTCCATATGATACTTTTAAATATATAATATATTTTCTAAAAAATGTGTCATACTGGTCTTCTTTGCTCATATGCAGTGTACAATTGGACTCATACTGAAATATGATGATAAAATGTATCTGTATTATAAAAACTGCCTGTCACCATTGCTGCCTGGTTATATTTATTTATATGGTATCTTGTCAATAAAATGCTTTTTTTCTATCTCAGTTATGATATTTACATATATATTTAACTTGAAGAAATTTATTAGCTATTTTCCAATTTACTAATAGCTAATGGTGGTTAACCTTCAAATATCCAGGTATTGAAATTCAAACAACTATCATAGGAAAATTAATAGAGGCACTAACAAACCTGCATTGAAAATCTCCAATTGTAGGTGTTGAGTTCTCATAGTTCCCTTAGCGAAAATCAAACATAGTTGAGAAAATGCAAGATTTGGGGCAATTATTACAAAAGAGGTGACTTTGCCCATCTTATACAGATATAAAATAATGACTAAAAATACAAATATGAATGGAATTATTTTCAAAGAAAATTTCAGAGGTCAAATAGAAGGATTCTCATGAACATTCAACTTACATGTAATTTCTCAACAGTATGAGCAGCTGAATGCCCAGATTGTTATTGATATGGAAGAAAGCAGGATGTGAGAACTAATCTCTAAGAGTAAAGGACAATGGGGATATTTTATACAGAGTCCACACAGGATCCGAACGAGTCTGAAATAGTTTAATTCAGTGCATAGCAGCTTTGTGTTCTAAGTTTCTTCCACAGTTATTGCAAAGGAGTGGTAGCACAACAGTAAGTACTCTGATGTGTTTTGGGCTGGAGGGCACATGCTCAAAATCCATGTGTTGAAGTCTTAGATTCCAGGACTTTAAAATGTGACTGAAGCCGGGCGGTAGTGGCGCACACCTTTAATCCCAGCACTCGGGAGGCAGAGGCAGGCGGATCTCTGTGAGTTTGAGGCTAACTTGGTCTACAAGAGCTAGTTCCAGGCCAGGAACCAAAATAGCTACGGAGAAACCCTGTCTTGAAAATACAAAAAAAAAAAAAAAAAAAAAAATATGACTGAGTTGAAGGTGGTGTCTTCAAAGAAGTGACATATTTATTGTACAGGATTGTTTTAGCTAACCTTGGTTTTTTGCTTTTCCATACAAAATTGAGTGTAGTCTGTAAAGAATTTGTGTTGGAATTTTGATGGGAGTTGCATTAATCTATAGAGAGATTTTGGTAAGGTGGCCATTTTTCTATGTTAATCAGACTGATCCATGAGCATGGGAGATCTACCCATCTTCTGATATCATCTTCAATTTCCTTCTCCAAAGATTGGAAGATTTCATCATACAGGTCTTTCACTTACTTGGTTAGTGTTACCGCAAGATATTTTATAATATTTGTAGCAGTCGTGAAGGGTGTTGCTTCCCCAATTTCTTTCTCAGCCCATTTGTCACTTGTGTGTAGGAGGCCTACTGTTTTGTTTTTGAGTTAATCTTGTGTCTAACCATTTCACTGAAGGTGTTTATCAGCTGTAGGAGTTCCCTGGTGGAATTTTTTGGGGTTGTTAATGTATACTATTGTACTATCTGCAAATAGTGATACCTTGACTTCTTCTTTTCCAGTTCGTATCACATTGGTCTACTTATGATATCTTAATGCTTCAGCTCAAACTTCAGTTACTATATTGAATAGATATGGAGAGAGTGGACAGCTTTATCTCCTTCCTGATTGTAGTTATTTGGAAAGAGAAGGGAAACTGAGGTCAGGATGTAATATATGAGAGAATAATAAAATGTGACTTGTACAAAATGAAATTATTAAGGTTCTGATCCATTCGAAGTGGTCTCCTGTTAATAAAATCAGAACACACAAATACCCAGGCTACACATAAGGATGAAAGGGGAATATATATATATACACACACACACACATACACACACACACACACACAACACAAGCTTCTTCAAGCCAGAGAGAGAGAATTTAGAAGAAAGCAATCGTTACTGGCCTCCAATGGTGAGAAAAGAGCCTGTGGTTACACAGAATGGGAAATAGAGTGCAGACTCATTAATAAAACTGAAAACAAAAACTAGACCATTAATATTTATTCTATAGTAATTAGAATTGTAAGAGAGTACAATGAATGATTGGACAGTAAGAATTTAAGTGAAGAAGATGCAACAGACAGATTTCTGAAGGATCAAAAAAATACTGCTAAAACAATTAGAAAATCTAAATAGGCCTGGGACTCATGAGAAATTGAATCAGAAAGGTAACATTTTTTTTTTAGACAGGGTTTCTCCATAGCTTTTTGGTTCCTGTCCTGGAACTAGCTCTTCTAGACCAGGCTGGCCTCAAACTCACAGAGATCCGCCTGCCTCTGCCTCCCGAGTGCTGGGATTAAAGGCGTGTGCCACCGCTGCCCAGCTAGAAAGGTAACATTTTAAGAAAAAAAATTGAGACACAGTGAATTCTGCCAGTTACGTAAAAGTTAGCATCAATCCTGTTTTCCCATTTGGTTTATGTGTCCAGCATCTCCACAAGAAGACTATGGAGTATTTACTACTATGAGAGAACACTGATGCTAATCTTCAACATAACATGGCCAAGCCCATTCATCAGTGTATTGAAAGGATTATTTGCTGTGACAAAGTCAATTTACCCCCAAAACAATACAGTTCACACATGAAGTGTCTTCAGTTAATATTACACTCAAAGCTAAAAATAAAAAATAAATTTTAAAAAAAAGAGAGCACTTCCACTAAAATCAGAAATAAGTTAAAGGTAACATTTTTTCCCATTTCCACTCATCTCTGAGCTGGGATTCAGCCAAAACAATGAGACAAGGAAAATAAAGAATAGATATATAAATTAGAAAGAAAAAAGTAAAATTTTGCCTGCATGTGATACTATCTGAGATGTAGAAAATCCTAAATATTTCATATAAACTACCAGAGCCATGGACCAGAGAAATGGCCCAGGTGTTAAGATCACTGGCTATTTTTGCAGAGGACCTGGGTTTAATTCCCAACACCACCATGTAAGATCACAATTGCCTATTACTCCAGTTCCAGGGGATCTGACACCCCCTCCTGGTCTTTGTGATTGTCTGCATGACTATAATGTGCGTAAGTGTAGGCAAAGGCTGTTCGTTCCTTCCTGGCTGCTCAGACCCAAAATAGTTACACAGAATCTGTATTATATAAAACACTGCTTGGCCAATAGCTTAAGCATATAGCTAACTAACGTTTATATCTTAAATTAACCCATTTCTATTATTTTATATTTTACCATGAGGCTTGTGGTTTACCCATAAAATTTCCATGCATCTGTCTCCTTCTGCAGTGGTAACATGGCATCTCCCTGACTCTGCCTACTCTCTCTCTACATCTCTGTTTGGATTTCCTGCCTGACTTTACTCTGTTAAGCCATTGGCCAAAAGCAGCTTTATTAATTAACCATTCAAAACAACACGTATACAGAAAGACTTCCCATACAAGTATGTATAGGTGTGTATACATGCACATAAATAATAGATGATAAATAAGCAAGCAAGAAATTTAGCAAAGTGTAGGATACAAAGTCAACATGTTAGAATGAGATGCATTTCTACACAAAAACAATGCTTGGTGGGAAAGGGGAATAAAAACAGTGCCATCAATAACAGCACCGGCACTAATAAAATAATACTTGAGAACTAGGTCACTGAGATGACTCATAAGGTAAAGCCACTTGTTGATATGCCTGGGGACCTGAGTTTAATACCCAGAACCAATAGGTAGCAAGCTGTCCTCTGACTCCACATATGGACAATGGCATATACATACAGATACATGAACACAAACCATTCAATCATCAATAAATACAATAGAAAATCTACTTAAAATTAACCAAGAATGTGAACAACTTGTACAGTTTAATATATAAAATACTGCTGAAGGAATTTATATATAAATAAATAAAAACATCATATTTCATAGATTGCTATATTTAATATTGTTAGAGAATTCCAATACCCAAAGATTTTTAGAAATTGAAGCTGACCATTCTCAAAATACCAATGAATTATGTGTGTAGACTTGAAAGGTCCACGTTAACAGCAAATCTCAAGGATACTACAAAATCTACACAACAACCTCAGTAAAATAAACATGGAGGACCCACGCTATAGAACTCAAGAGTCAGTACCACCATGAGCACAGAGATATATACAAACAGAACACAGTCGAGATTTTTTTCTTGACGTCAATTCTTGCATGTAACCAAGTGATTTTTTAAGGGATGATGGCTTTTTGCTGGATAGCAGGGGGTCATTCTACAATGTCAAGGAAGACCTGGAAGTGGCAATGATGGGGTGTGTGCTGGTCCCATTTCTTCTGCACTCAAGAAACCCAAGAACAAATGACTTTTGAAAAGTGTACCAAGTGAAAATATTCAACTGTCCCCTATGGGAGCCGTTTCTCATTCAAACCACCACTGCAATAATTTAAGGTTGTGCCATGTTCATAGCCAACTGGGCACATGCAGTCATGGCCCTCTGTGGGCATCCAGTAGACTGTACTCTGTCCTCCATTCCTTTGGCATCATGTTCTAGCCATGATTCACTCATTAGTCTTCAACATTACCCTGATCTAGTCTGGGAAACTACAACACTAAACTCCAGCATATTCTGTAAACATGTTAATGACAAGAATCACATCAATTTGTGTATGTAAATCCTATTCATGTGTCTTTGTTTAAATAGGGCAAGTGGCTAAAATGATGTTGCTATTACAGAATAAAGTGGTACAAATATTCAGTACACACCTCCACAAGTAAAAAAAATACCAACCTGTACCCTCATTATTCATTGGTGAAATGTATATCAACCAAGAGATCTTTTTACTAATTTTTGATCTGTACATGCAAGAAGAAAATGACTCCTCTTTAAACATAACAAAGTGCAGTTCCCACTGGTCTCCAGAACTACTGTTGACAACAGAAAAGGTACTTTAAAATTCACATGAGGTACCCTGTGAACACAGAGAATAATCACAAGGAGATAGCATTTTAATTTAAAAATGTAAATGAAGAACTTTACTGTTATTAAAATAAAAGTATCCTCTATTTTCCCAAAGCTCAATTTGACATGATAAAACTAACCTGAAACCCTGCTACAGCAAGAGCGTCACAGGTTTCCACACTACCTGTAGGACACTAAATTATTCATGCACTACAATTGTTTTCTTTGATACAACACAATCGCTTATATTTAATACACTATAGTACTAATTATGTCTAATGCAAAAGAGGTTAAAATCATGTTCTTCAGATGATAGGAGAAAAGCAAACATAATATACTCCCTGGAAACTTCTTTTTAAGTGTGCAGTTCAGTTCTCTTCTTCAGTGCACACACAGAGTTCTAGAAACATCTAGTGTTAAGATCATCTGTGCACAAATCCAGACATTTTATCTTCTCAAAAACATTCCCTTTGCCTGTTAAAAATCACCTTCCGCCCTTCGCTTTCCAACTCCTTGCAATTGCTGTTTTCTTCCTCTACATACTGGTTTAGTCTGGACATTTTAAAAAAGCAGAAGTATACAAATGAGTCTTTGTGTCTGGGTACTTTCAATGAACAGCACGATGTAAAGGTCAAAACTAGTTTTTAATCAAGGCAAAGCGGCAAGGAAACAGGAGGTTAAAGAGGCTACAGCTGACTTTAATAAACATGGTAACCATAAACCAGTGGTTCTCAACCTGTGGGTCGCGACCCCTTTGGAAGTAAATGGGCCTTTCACAGGGGTTGCCTAAGGCCATTGGAAAACACAGATATTTACATTACAATTCACAACAGTAGCAAAATTACAGCTATGAAGTAGCAATGAAATTAATTTTATGGTTGGGGGGGTCACCACAACAAGAGGGACTGTACAAAAGTACCGCAACATCAGGAAGACTGAGAGCCACTACCATAAACATTATCTAAGAACAGACACGTACATCCTCAACTCCTCCTGCACAACCATGGAGAAAACATATTCATGCAACCACGAATAGAAACCACAGACAGCCGTGCTAGGAACCATGTTCATCTCACCAGGCATCACTGGATTCCATTCAGGAAAACCCATAATGTTCAAGCTGACCTGTTAGAAAACGGACTACCATTGCTGCAGCAAGTCAAGTAAGGGAAAGGTTAGATCCAGTAATGTGCTCTTGAAGCATCTAACCCACGATGTAGAGAAAGGACATTCCCTGACACTCTGGCCTATGAAGTCAGGCTCTAATGTCCACTTTTTGAATTATGTTTTTGTCAGTAACGGTCGGTTACCTTGTTTCTTAAGTTAAAAATGAAGCTTCTCTCTTCCCATCAAATGTAAACCATGTGATCTGTGTTCTTCATAGAACTTCATAAAAGACTCACCCTGGGGAGGGGAGAGGCCAAGAGGGGAACAGAGAAATATGTGGAGCTCAATAAAAATCAATTTAAAAAAGACTCACCCTGGAAAGTATGGTACACTTTAATAGACTACCTAAACTTTTTATCTTCATATCCCTTCAGGTAACATTAAAAATTTCATTTGTAATATTAAGATCTAATGCACTGTGATTTGTGGTTCAAAAGAAAAATCTAGGACATCTCATGTGAACTTTGTTATATGTGAAATTTGTTATATGTCATTCAGTTGAAGATGAATAAGAAAACAAGTGAATGCACCTGACATTCTGGGAGGAATACGAGATGTTTAACATCAGCCAGTTGGGATTTAGACAGATGCAGTGGAAAATTTCCTGACAGCCTCTTGAGAAACTTGTTGTGGTGATATACTTGCAGGAAAAGATGAAGTCACTGGCCTGAGAAAACACCGATTGAGAACCTTTACTCACTAAGGAATAGTGTGTGTGCTCTCCAGCATGAGCTCTTGGTCTTGTATCAGCAGAGCTGAAACCACTAGATGTGTGTAGAAACATATCAGCTCCAATAGGAAACAAGGAAGACGAACATATCTGCATTGCCCTCACACAAATGCACTATGACAACATGTTTTTTGTTTTTGTTTTTTCAGGTATTCTAAAGAAAGAAAACTGGGGTACTGGAAAGCTGGCTAAGAGCATGGTCCTACAGAAACCATATATTCAATTCCCAGCACCCACAACCACAAACCCAATTCAGCTCTAGGGGTTTAATTCATTCACCTGGCCTCTCCAGGCATCTGCACTCGTGACCACACACCCAGACACACACATATACACATAATTAAAATAAATCTTAAAACAAGAAAGAAAGCCAAGCTTATACCTGACAGATGCCTTCACCTCCATCCTGACATTCCTCACATAGGACCCTCTTTCATTTGTGCTTCTTATTGTCCCCTAAATGAAGTCCTTGACAATCTGTGACATGCCTTTGTTTCCAAGACAGGGTTTCTCTGTGTAGCCCTGGCTGTCCTGGAACTCACTTTGTAGACCAGGCTGGCCTTGAACTCCCAGAGATCTACCTGCCTCACCTCTTGAGTATTGAAATTGAAGGCGTGTGCCACCAAGCCCAGAAACATGCTTTTTGGTTTTACTGTAAAATAAATAAAGAGAATGAAAAACTAACAAAAATGATCACCTCAAGTAAGAAAGGAAAGTTTAATTATCTAGATATGTAAGCAATTTTCATCCCTATCAACCTTGTGACTGGCATGATTGCTCCCACAAGTCTAAAGGCATGAGGCCATCCTCACTGACATCCAATATGAGAGAAGAGCCTAGAACTGAAAAATTAATACATTTAGATGTTAAAGTTAAGTTGAAAAAGTCTGGATTCAATCACAGTCTGACAAAAATAAATAATAGAATTCATGATTATAATATAGGTAAGTTATACATTTTCACAATGTACTTTTTTTTTAAGAATTTGGTTATTTGGAAAGGAAAATAACAGTCTCCTGTAAGTCTAACTAGCAAACATTTGTTAGGAATCTACAAAGACAAACATGGCAAAGGTAAATCCCTTTCCATAAGGCCAGAAGCTAAGACAAAAGCTACAGAAATGAGCTCAGAGCATCCCTGATACAGAAGTGAGCTCAGAGCAAAAGAAACAAAGATACTTTGATTCAGGATGTGCACAATCCCAGGGACAGTGCCAAACTGAGACTGAATCCAAGCTTTCAGTTTTCAGTGTGTACAGAACTCTAAGCAGGATTGTCAACTCCAGGATGACAGTTTAGAAGTTTGAAGTATCAGGTCAGGGAACACAGGTCAGTGGGAGAGTAGTTGTCCATTGTGTATGTGCAAAACTTTGGTCTCTTTCACCCACCAGAGTATGGAGAACTTCTAAGCTCTCAGAACTGAATGACCTCAAAAATTGTGCTCTATTTTTATCAAGACATAAGCTTTGTGGAAAAGCGTCATTTTTTTTTCTTATTCTCCCATCATAGTAATCAGAGATTGGCAAGCTTGTGTTCTGTGAAGGGGTCAATACAAACACTTTCAGCTGTGCAGGCCCTGCTGTCAGGGTTGAAACATGAAAGCAGGCACAGATCAGTCAATCAATGTGTTCATCTGTGTTCCCAAGGTCACTATTTAGAAAAACATTTACTTTAAAAGCTGCATCTTGCTGAGCTCCGGCAAAGAGCTCTTAGAATTAGATGAAGAGACGGTTTCCATACAGGTGTTAGCGTACCAGTCAAGGCAAACGTTGTTCAGCCCAAAGGAATCCCCAACTTGCTAAATAAGTTCCTGTGCTCAGATGACTTTATATACAAGTGAATGACTTCAGTTTTAATTATCCAATTTACGCTTAGATAAAATATGACATGAAAAAACTTAGAAAAATGCTTTAGATTTAAATATGGTCTTTGTGTTTCAAATTATGAAGAATTTAAAAGGACTATGGAAAGTTTAATACAACAATTAAATTATAAAATCAAAAGTAACTAATAATTGCATCATGGTTGAAACTTCAGAAGCTTAAAATATGATTAGGATAAAATTATTTTTAGTCAGAATCTACATTATTTGTCAACAAAATTTTACTTTTTTATGTAGGAATTTTATGTCAAGTTAATTAACCAAGTTAGATTTTTCTTTAAAATTTAGAGAAATTTCTGTATCAGAGTCCACATCACACACACAAAGAGAGAAAGACAGAGAGAGAGAGGGAGAGAGAGAGAGAGAGAGAGAGAGAGAGAGAGAGAGAGAGAGAGAGAGAGATCAGGGTTATTGTCAAAAGGTTTGTTCTCATTGATCCAGGTTTCAGCCTTCATGCTTTCCAGTTAAAATAAAAATCTGAGCTGAAATTATTGACTATCAACAAGAAGTTAAAAACTTGGGTCATTCTTTATTAGGATCAGTGGATTGAGTCCTTTCTTCCACATCATGGAAGCATCAATATTTTTTCCTTACCTGGCACTATTTGTGTGTTTTGTGTACCTTTGGTTTCACTTGTATCTTTCCTGTTTATTTGAAGAAATTATGGTTTAATTTAGGAATTCTGTGCTGAAACTATCTGACCCTGTTTTTTTTTTTTGTGTGTGTGTGTGTGTGCGCGCGCTTCGGAGGCTTTTAATGACTGCTTCTATTCCCTTAGGGGTTATAAGTCTACAAGTTTTTTATCTGGTCTGATTTAATTTTGGTATGTGGTACCTATCTAGAAAATTGTTCATTTCTTTTAGATTTTCCAATTTTGTACAGTACGTGTTTTTGAAGTATGACCTGATAATTTTCTGGATTTCTTCAGTATCTGTTGTTATGTCTCTCTTTTCATGTGTGATTTTGCTAATTTGGATATTCTTTCTTTGCCTTTTGGTTAGCTTGGATAAGCATCTGTCAATTTGTTGATTTTCTCAAAGAACCAACTCTTTGTTTCATTGATTCTTTGTATTGTTCTCTTTGTTTCTATTATGTTGATTTCAACCCTGAATTTGATTATTTGCTGCTATCTACTCCTCCCTAGAGAGTTTGCTTTTTTTCGTATTAGAGCTTTCAGGTGTGCTGTTAAGTCACTTGTGTGAGATTTCTTCTAATTCGTTATGTAGGCACAGTGCTGTGAACTTTCCTCTTAGCACTGTTTTCAGACTATAAGCTTGGGTATGTTATGCATTCACTTTTTTATTGAAGTCTTTAATTTCTTTCTTTATTTCTTCCTTGACCCAGAAATAATTCAGCTGAGAGTTGTTTGGTCTCCATGAATTTGCAGGCTTTCTGTAGTTTGTGTTGTTGTTGGACTCTAACTTTAAGCCACGGTGATCCATGAGATACAATGGGTTATGCTTCTTTTGGGGGGAGATTCATTGAAATTTGCTTTGTGACAAGTACGTGGTCAATTTTCGAGAAGGTTCCATGAGGTTCTAACTCTTTTATGTTTGATTGGAATGTTCTATAGATGTTTGTTAAGTCTATTTGTGACATAACATGTTTGTTCCCCTATTTCTCTGTTAATTGTTGTCTGTCAGACCTATCTGTGACAGTGGGGTGTTAAAAGTCTCCCACTATTAATGTGTGGGGCTTGATGTGTGATTTAAGGTTCAGTAATGTTTCTTTTACAAATGCTGGTGTCTGCCAAGAGACATCCCCAATGATGGATAGGTCCCAGTAGAGGATGTAGGAACTGGCAAGGGAAGGAAGTGAGCCAGGCCCTGATGGTCAGGAGAATCTTGCAGCCTGACTGACTAGCAGCCAGAGGGCTTCTTTATTTATACAGACTTTAGTAAGCAGGGATACATTCATGTTGTTCTGAAACATAGATCATATCATGTTTGTTTTTGGACTGTGTTGCACTTCTTTTTACTCATCTTCTAGTCGTCATTAATAAACTATGGCAGAACAGAGTTGTCATTTCCAATCATTTTCTCTCAAATTTTGACATCACTGATAAACAGAGTTATCATTTTTACTCATGATATAAATATACACTTTTGACGCCAAAGTCCAGGGTTAAGTTCAGTGTACCTGACTACTTCTAGGTAGACTTGATCTCTACTGTTTGAAACATCAATCCATGTATGTTGCTATTGTTTTTGTTGTTGTTATTGTTTGCTGCTGGTCTAAAAGGAATGCAAAAAGATTCAATAGTTAGTACAATTGCTTTGCCTATTTCAACTGCACACAACGGATGTGTATTTGGATGGTAACAATTAAACTTAGAAGACATTGCTCCCCTAATTTCCTCCAGTGTGTGTGGTGGTGATTATATCCCTTGCTACAACCAATAAAGACATAGTTTGAAGTCACACGTTGCCTCTGTGGGCAGAGAGCACACTTGTTTCCCTAAAAAACAAATAATCTACAAAGAGATTCAGTTAGGAGAATAATTATTGAGTCTCATTGGCTGCACATAATGAATTGCTGTTAGCTTCTAGCATGATAGTTCTTTAAAGAGACAGATTTCCCATATTAGAACAGCTCAAGCTCACTTCTCTGGCCAATTCACGTCAAGTCACAACCGCCTCCTGCTCAGGAGCACCCTTGCTGCTGCCAGTGGCAAAACATTCTTCCACAGCTACAGCTTTTCAGTGACAACGAGAAACAAAGGAAACTCCTGTCAAATGACTGTCATCGGGGTGTTTCTCTTTTACACAAGTTAATTATCAAACAAAACATCAAAGAATTTGTTATCTATAAATGTTTTGATATTTCTGCAAGTACACAAATTTCTATTGGAATTTTAAAGGTAGATGGGACCAATTGTTTAAACATCATAAATGTGCTCAAAACACTTTGATTAAAAGGGAAGGTGAATATGAGCAAAATATCATTATGAAATTCTCAAAGAACTAATCAAATAAACAAAGAAATAAAGATGACAAGAGATGACAAGGTTGGTCTGTAAGTTCCATAGGCAAGCCTGATAATCTAAGTTCCAGCCCACAAGATTCACAAGGTGGAAGGAGAGAATTAATTCCAACAAAGTGTCTTCTGACCTCTACATGAACACTCACACAAACACACACACACACACACACACACACACACACACACAATGAACAACAAATAAATAAACTCTATAATTGGAAAGATAAAGAAAACTGGACAAAGTCCACTCTGCCCCACAACAGCAGTTACTCAGTTTGGTTGTTGAGTGAAAAGGGCAAAGAGAATTATTCAGCTCTGCTATCTAAAGGTTGCCTGCTTAAACATGTGAGCTTGCTGTGTATCATCTGCCCCTCCAAACTCCACTAAGCCAGGATTGTGTGCAAGCAGCTCACCTGAATCTGAGGAGGTTTATCTTCAAAACTCCTCCTAGACAGTAACATGAAATATCTGGAATATCATTACCCATATATATTTATCAAATCTTTTGGCAATCTATATAGCTCAGAGACTTAGAAAAAAATAAATACATTCAAACTAGAAATAAATCGTTCTAATGACTGTAACCACCCCATCAGTTTCAGTACGTTTAAACCAGTTGCTCTAAATTTCTAATTTTCTAGAGAATTACCACCATCTTCACAATTAATTATCTTGTAATTATTAATTCTTGTGGAAAATTCTGCTGTATGATAATCCTTATTTGACAATATACCTTCTTTTGATAATTAGCTCAGTTTGATATTCTTCTGTTTATGTGACAATATAGGACACAGAAAACCAATACTAAGTGCCAAGGTATTATACATGCTACATGAATCAATATCCCTCATGTCAGAACACCTGAGGGTAGAAATACTAAGGCATGTCATATTGAATATGTAAATATATAATGTCCATGCAATGGGCTTTCAAATTTAAGGACTCCAGATGCCTGCATATTAATTTATATATCATGTGAGCTTTCAGGAATTAAAAATAGTAACTAAAGAATGAATTAGGTAGACAATAAATAACAACAAATGTTTATATTTAGGGATTACTAAGAATACTAGGTCTTGGACAGGTAAGTATTTCTCTGATATATTAAGCCTGTTATAATATCATCTATAGAACAGCAGCATATGCCATATTTAAATGAGTCTCTGAAACTATAACAACAAATGTGTATAATTAGGGATTACTAAGAATACTAGGTCTTGGAAAGGTAATTATTTCTCTGATATTATTAAGCCTGTTATAATATCATCTACAGAATAGCAGCATAGCCATATTTAAAAGAGTGTGAAATTTATTAAAGTACAATGAAAATATATTTACACAAAAGTTTCCTCAGAGAGAAAGGTATAAAATATTAATTTATTTACATTTGTTGAATGATTTCTCCTTGTCTGTTTGATGTGTTCATGAATTAGGGTTGATGTACTTTATTAAAAATTTTTGTATCCATGTTAATCAGAGAACATGATTGAACATGGAGAGCATATTGAACATGTAATTACCGGCTATAATTTTTTCTTTTAGTTGTTGAGTTTTTGGTTTAGGTATCAGGGTAATGCTGGCTTCATAAAAGAATTTGGAAATATTTCTTCTTTTTATATTTCAAAGAAAAATTTAAGGTGTGTTGGTATTAGGTCTTCTTGGAAGGTCTGGAAGAACCTTGGGCTGACTCCATCTTACCCTGGGATAGATTTCAGAATGGAGGCTTATGATTCCTGCATCTACCTCATTTCATTACATGTATGAGTTGATTTATATGACTTACTTTTTCTCGATTTAGCTTTCGTAGATCATATATATATCTAGAAACTCACGCAGCATCTTTGAGATTTTTCCATTTGGTATGATCTAGAAGTGTAAACTCTCTCGTTTCAGTTCTCTGGATTTCCCCAGTGTCTGTTGTGATGCCTCCCTTTTAATCACCAGTCTTCTTAACCACGGACCACAGTAGAAGGTGTGTGGAGACCATAAGAACCAGAGGCAGCAGATGCCTACAAGAAAAACTGTAAACTTGGACTCAGCAGTGGAACCTCACATGTGAACTCACATCAGTTATGACAGAACCTGTAGCCAGATCAAATTCCAGCAAGGAAAGGGAAGATGGAAACTAAGTCCCACCCCCAACCGAGGATCTACTGACCACTGACAACTGCAGGGAGAGAGGGAAGATCACCCCTGAACTGGCCACTCTCCAGAAGAGGGCCACACATTGTTCACACAGTAGAGTTGATGGGTTAAAAAAAAATTGGACAGAATGTAGCCTGGGCAGGGAAGCAGGGTGTATCTGGGAGAGTTGGGAAGGGGTGAATATGGTGAAAATATACAGCACTAAACTTTCAAAGAACTAATGAAAAACTATTGGCTTATAGTTAGATTTCCATTAACTACATTATTTGCACAGAATTCATTCCTGTTCTTATTTTATAATAATTATAATTTTTCCTCAAAAGAATAAGCCTGCAAATCAGAATTAATGTCATGCTTAACTGGAAACTTTTAAAGGGAGCAGAATTAGAAATGATATGTAGATGTTAGGACACCTTCAATAAAAATTCTACTTACTATTTTCTGAATATAATAAAAGCTGATCTAACTTTCATATAGAAATGAAAGAGATGTTGACTAGCCAAATCAATCTTGAGAAAAGAACAAAGGCAGAGCAGTCACATCTCTCAATTTCAAACTTACTACAAGGCTGTAGCACTCAAAACATCATTTTTCCCAGCAGAAAAGTAGAATATAGATTCAAGGCGTAGAACTAAAATTCAAAAAATAAATAGGTATCTCTGCCAATCATCCCCCCACCTTATTGAGTCAAGGTCCCTTATTAACCCTAAGGCTTGCTATTTTGACTGATCTAGCTATCCAGCATATTCCAGGGATCTTATCTCTGCCTCGCACAACCTGGGATTGATTACAGAAGGGTTATTTAGCTTTCCTGTGGGGTATGGAGATCTCAATTCTGGTTCTTGAGCTTCACAGCATTGTTTCACCTGGACAGCCATGTCCACAACCCTATAGTTTTAAATATTATGTCAAAGCACAATGTATGTATAATTATACTATATTTTATTATAACCTCATTTACTATCATTTGACACATATACCATGTGTATAATCTAATCAGGGTAGCTAAAGCACCCATCTCCTTAAATATTAATCATTTTAATTTGTGGGAACATTTTATATCTTCCTATGTACATTCATATATTTCAAAGATTGTTGAAACAGTTACCTTATTAGGAAACTAGAGCTGCCTCCTCTTTTTCATGTACTGGGGTCCCCTCACCAAGCACTTATGCACCCACTTTTCCCTGCCATCCTCAGTCCCTGGAGCTGTTTCACTCTATCCTCCTGAGACATGGGTTTTAAGTTTCCATAAATGAATCTGTCTGTGTCTGAATCGCACACTTAAATTTATTGTGATGGTGGATTTTATGCTATGTGAATAATTAGCTCAAAATTCAAAAGCAGTTGAGGTGTATTTTTAGATTGCCATTTGTTGCTTGTGAGTCTTAAGCCTTTGACAGCTGTGTTATCTATCTCTCCAGGCCCAAATGACACTTATGAAAGGTTTTTTGGTTTTTTTTTGAAGGTTTTTGTTGTTGTTTGTTTTGATTTGGTTTGGATTTTTGCTTTGCTTTTTGCAACTTCTCTCTGGAGTTCTTTTATAGAATAAGCTTCAAAATACTTTATTCTTATTGCAATTAATGTTTAATGGTCTGGGGGTTGTGGTGGTGCTTTGTGACATTTTTATATTATTTATGTTGTTTCTTCCACTAGATTTCACTTTCCCCAGGACACTCTCAAGACCTCTCTAGTTATGAGTTCTGTACATTTGAATATTATTGACCACGATGGGCTCTTTGATGGTGGTTTGATCTATTTGACCTTATGCTGCACCCCACCAGGTTATTGTTCTTCCTCATTGCTCTTGTGTTGCTAACCTGCAAGCCATGAGGTAAATATTTCTGATCACAAACCCATGGCTTCCTGGTTAAAGAAATGTTTGACATGTAGTGGCCCCTTACCAAACAAATGTTTCAAGACTTGGGGGACATAGGATGGAAGGTCAAGGAGCACAGTGACTCTGGGGAGTCTTGAGACAGCAGACATTCCAGCACTGGATCAGCAAGCTGAGCGCAGAGTCAAGTTTTAATCATCAATGTCATAGTGCTAACTAAGCAAGATGTTGAGGCCCTGTGTTCCATTTTTCTCCACTGCATGGTATAAACACAGAGAACCAAGTAGGACCACACCCACCAGGGAGATGTAGGTGGCTGTCGTAATGACCATTCCATGGAGAAGGTCTAGGAGGCTGTGACAATTCCATGGGGATGAGGCTGGTAGGCACGGATGTGAGGAAGAAAATTAACTAGGAAAGAGTGGGAAAGTGTTCTTGATCTGAGTGAGGGTGAACTGAGAAAGATTATACTCCAGGTCCCTTTCATGTCCATATAAGAATGCCTGGGAAACTCTCCTGAGGAAGTCTGCTGCTCAGAGACTCAGATAAACAAGAATCCAGTGAAAATTTCTGGACTGGAATGCAGATCTCACTCATGCCATGATGGACAGAGAATCCTGAACACTTTACAGTAGCCCTCTTCAGATATAAAAGCAGCAAATACACATATCATTTTGTAATTGCATGAAACATGACTCTGAGACTCTTGGCTAGCTCACAGAAGAGAGGCATCCTCCTATGTACAGCTCTCAGAGAAACATGAGTCCACACCTCGGTGAAGGACCAGTTCATGGGGTTGGCTCTTTAAAACATAAACTCTATGGAAGTCTTTCAACTTATGAGTGAGCACTCAAGAGAAAATCCAAGGAAAACATTACAGAATTTGAGAGCCAGGAAGAACCAGAGAAATCTTCAGAAACGTATTTTTGAAAAACAAACATAATGTTTCATAGGCAGTGGCATCTCAAGAATTTGAGAAAAAATAAGCAAAGAAGTCAAGTCAAGAAGGACTCGAGAGTCCAGGAAACAGAGTGAAATACAATGGAATGCCAGGAGGCCATGGCAGGAAGCAGGGAGTTTGTGACTTCCATATTAAGTACATCCCACAGTCAGTGTGAAAGTACAGTTCTGCAAGAAATAGTGAGACTTTCTTTTGTTTAGAAACCAAATTAAATCTTATCTAAAGAAAATCATTTGCACTTATCTCTGCTCATCACATAACATAACTGACTCTATTTTTTAACTCACTAGTTTCTTGTTAAATTACGTAAGACTGCTCCTAACGATTGCTAAAGTCTAAGTCTACAGAAGATTGAGCATACACCCAACTCCTCTGTATAAAAAAAGGCAACCTGCAAAAAGCAACTGTCAATTTTAACTCCGCAGCTCCAAAACTGTTCCGTGCTTTCTAGAGAAGGCAATCGATATGTGGGTCCTGATTAAATACTGTTCTGAAGTCCCTGCTCACCACAGTGCTGACATTCAATAAATGCACTTAACTCAGAAATGAAACCAAATCTATTTTACACCATTTCCCCCCTTTTATAAGCTTCTCAAAGCACTGTTAAAGTTTTAGGCTTATGGGCAATCAATATCAAGAATAATAGTCATGGTCAGTATATATAAACAACTTGGCTTGTATGAAATACCTGTTTTTCCTTCACTCCAGATAAATAGCATTTGAAGACCTTATGCCTGGTGGCCTGGTGATCATACTAAAGCATTGTGTAAGATTTTGTTCAAATTAGTAGTTAGTATTTTGTTTAAATAAAAGAGTTTCCATTTTCTTACATTTGGAATCCCTACAATAAATCACTCTGATTATTTTCCCTAAGTGTAATTGTGAATCCTGATCTATCAAAAATTGCAAAGACAGAACGTCATTGCCTAAAGTCACTTTGTAAGGTAAGGCTAGTCACCTCTCTCATGACTGTATGACATACATACTCACATAATACTAGTCTAGAACACACCAACATGGTCAACACATCACAGAGTCATTTGATTCTCTTGTGCCTCTATAAAATATATGTTTGAAATGTTAAAACAGTTTTATGCTGGGGGAGACACCGCTGCATTACTTCTTAGCTCACATGTTATTGTTCTACATCTCTGATATGATGACAATTTTAAAAACATAAATAAAATAATCAGGTGAACAAAACAGTTAAGTAGTTTTCCAGGGGCAGAGAGTTATACTTGATGAAAGGGGTGGGGAAAACTCACAGAAGTATCAAAAGGAAAGTTGACTTTGCAGGTGTTTACCATTACTTTTAAAGGAATAGCTGTGGGTCTGCCGGAAATCAGAAAGGCAAGCTCGATTGATGTGGGGGGTCCTATTTCCATCTACTCTTCTCTTCTGTTAGAGCATGGAGAACGGAGAGCATTCTCTTCAGCTTCATGACACACAATTCAACTTTTTAGAAGAAAGAAAAAGGAACATAGACAAAGAATGAAGTAGGGTGTTTACGTCTCTGTGCAATGGATATGAGGCATGGAAGAAGAAGTCAACTTCCAAAGGCACTGTGGGAATCAGGCTCAAGGCATACAACACACACACACACATTAATAACAAGTATTTCAAGGCACAGGATCAAGTGTTGTGTTTTCCTATCGTTTCTAACTTTTGGTTTCAGGTCAATTATCATCCCATAGTCTCATCCATACCAAAAGAGATGACTGAATTATCAAACACAAAAGCAATGTCATGGTTCAAATGCAAGCTGTTCCTGCCAAAAACCCTGCTGAAATGAATCTCCAACCCTTAGTCATGAGCATCACTTTCAGGGCAAGTGCTCTGTGTTGTTGGTTTAATTAATTGATCTTTGTGAGCAGAAAGCAGACATCGTTGTTGAACCAAGGGAGCATTATGAAGGCCCCAAACAGACAAAAAACAGGCATTCTCTCCATTTTCATCAAAGAAGGTTTTTCTTTCTGCAGCCCATGGAAATCCTTTCAGAAACCTACAGCTGTCCAAATCGTGGAGAACAACTGACTACATGGTTCCCAACTCCAACAGATACCATGCAACCCTTACCTCTAAGGGTCAGAGAACATTACAAAAGATTAGATGGTAAGATTGTAAGAGCCATTGGAACAGGATTTATGCCTGAGAGGGTTATTGCCTATCCATGGCAGGAAAGCTACATCAGTGAAATCTCAACTATAGATAGCCTAAAGAAGACCTGTACAATAACAGCACCAGTTGATAGGTTTTTGTGGACAGGGTAGGGGATCTCACAAGGCTCCACCCCTGAGGAAGAGCTACAGTCAATCAATGGCTGCTGAGAGAGTGAGAATCAGTCTTCTCAAAGGATGAGTCCCCTGATGGATGAGCCAATCCCAAGTGGTCAGCCCTCACTCAACACATTTTTAAATATATGTGGGGTGAATGTGTGTGTACGTGTGCGCGTGTGTGTGTGTTTCTGTCTGGCCCTCTCTGCCTGTAAGACATGAGGCACAGAAAAGTGCTTCAGATCTTCACGAGCTGAGGTTACAGAGGGTTGGGAGATGCCTGGTGTGAGTGTGAGGAACTGGACTCAGGTCCTCTGCAAGGCCAGAAAATATTATTATCCCCTAAGCTATCCTTCCAACTCCATCACTGACTTTTGTTGTGCTGAATTCTGACAACCACTTTGGAATAGGATGTACAAAGGAAATGCTGTCCATAGATATCTTACTCGGTCTAGAGGCACACCAACTCAGCCGCCCTATCCCTTCTACAGTAGGGATATAAAGGCAGAGAAAGCTACACGCTCAAGCCCGTACACTCTCGTTTCCATTTAGATTAATTTTCTATTGTTGCCATAGCAATTACCATAGCTGAAAATACGCACTTATTCTCTCATTGTTCAGTAGGTCAGTAGTGTTACATCAACCTCTGGGCTCAAATCAAGGTGTTTGCAGGCATGAGCTCCTTACGGGAAAGTCTGGGAATGAGTCCAATTCCAAGAGCTTTTAGCTGCTCTCCTAATTCAGCCCAGTGCAGCTCTGCAGTATGGTTCTTGTTCTGCCTGGCTGGCAGCCAGGAGGCAGTGCCCTTTCTTCCAGGCTCACTGTGTGTGTCTTCTCTTTCTCTCTGTGAGCTCTTAAAGGCCTCCCTCCTGGTCTTTATTTGGACCTGGAGGCTCCATCAACATGAGTGTTGTGTCCAGTCTTTCTCCAGATCAGAATGCCATATTTCTCTGACTGCAGACAGCTAAAGAGCTAGCAAGTTTTATGATATCCAGAGGCTACTCTGCTGGTGGGGTGACCCAATCCAGGTCCCAACACTTATTTGAAACGTGGTTGGAGAGGCCATTATTCAACCCGCCAAAAACTGCTTGGTTTTTATGTTGTTAACTTTGCCTAACCTTATAAATCACTTTAAGGTAATTTATTACCATAAACGTATTTCTTTCAACTTACTTAGGAATAAGAAACTAATCAAAGAGGCGAAATTGGCATAAGCCTGGCACTCCATACATAGTCAGCTTCCCACCTTTATCATCCTGTTCATCTTAGGTACTCTCCCAGGAAAAGCCACAAGTGGGAGAGCTCATTTTCACGTGGAAAAATAAAGAAGCTCGTCAAGAGACAATGCTTTCACCTTCTCAAAGTCCCAGTTCTTCTGAACCTCACTACATCCTAAACAAAAAGGTTAGAGAAATTGAGAAAAACCTTCTCCAGAGCCAGTCTTTTCTTTCTCTGAGTTTGTCCTAAACTGTATCATTGCCAGACACCATTTCAAAGAGCAACATCCACTTAATATCTCTCTCTCTCTCTCTCTCTCTCTCTCTCTCTCTCTCTCTCTCCTCTCTCTCTCAGACACTACTAAAGAATCAGGTGGTAGTGTATCAGTAATGCATCAGTTATGAATAATGGTTTACAAACCCACAGGAACTCATTTCAATTCATGATATTATCCACCTATGACTTATAAATTATTTACAAAAGGCATTCTAATTAATTCAACCTGAATGATCATTAAAAATATTTTGTGCTGGCTTTAGGGGCTCTTTCATATGTTTTATTTATTCTATTTACAATGGCTTAAAGTCGATATTAATGGAGCTAGAGAGAGGGAGAGAGAGTAGAAGTAGACAGGTGAAGAACTTCTCAGAGAGTGGTGATCGTTTCAGATCTGTGAAATATCTGGTCATCTAAAAGGCTAACATTAGACGGGCAGGCAGGAAGTAGGCTGAACACAATAATTTGAGGACATATTTTCCTATTTAATTAAGTTTTAGTAAGAGAGCATTTTCCCCACTAAATGAATTTAATAGATGTCCTGTCTTCAGAAGAGTTGTTAAAGCATATATTGTGCAATTACAGAACCTCAAAGCAAAGACTACCCGAGATAATTAAGATTTCAGAATATGTGATGTGTATCATATTTACATCAAATAAACATAGATGTTAATAGGCAAATGTCCTGTTATAAAGAACTTGTTTGGGGATATGGGGAAGACATCTTTATGTCATTAATATCATGCTTGCATTTCTAATCTACTGAGCTCTGGTCTTGCCTTGTTACTTGAATTCCTTTACCTCTTCAAGCTGCATGGCTTGTTCTCATGTGATGAAGCCACTGTGTTCTATTGTGAAATGATACATGATATATTTCAGGAGGTAGCCATCCAGCTTGCTGGTTAATAGTCCAGAAAACAAAGCTGTCCTCTGGAAGAGCACATGGAGTGTTTCACACTCTGCTGACATTGTTAAAAAGAAGTAATGGCCCACAAAACCATGTCATGTCACAGATGCACACAGGCTGTTGGGACTCATGTCAAGTGTTGGCTCTAAACCAAAGATTGACAGAGCTCATCAGGAAGATATCTGGAAATAAACAAGGCCCAATTCAGTTAGAGAAAGCTTATTAGACTTCTCAGGAAGGAGATTTCTGGCCACGAGTGACTGGAGTATTGAACTAAGAAGAAAAAAAGTACAGAGGGCCCAGGTTTTAGCGTACAGAAGTGCATTCAGCACAAGGAATCCTCTGGAAACTAGGCACTAATGCTACCCATCACCTTAGAAGTAGGTGCCTTCATTTTTTGTCTCAGCTAGAATGTGAGTCTAGAGAGAAGGTAGGAGCTGATTATAGAAATGAGAACAAAAGCATTGGACTACCAGGCCAGAATAGCCTTTGTGATGGCGACATCATGATTCTCCAGTTAGGCATCCCAGAAATCCTTAGGAAGACACAGATTCTGGCCCATCACATCACTTAACCCCTCACTTCACTTTTTCTATAAACACAGAGGCGTCTGAGGGCTGACCTTGAGAATGGGCCACACTTTGAAAGTGGCTTTGGAAACCATGGTCCATCACTGACTCCCTATCTTAGCACTTAAATTACAATATGAAGTCAACTGGAGAAGATTGCCATAAAGATTAAAAGAGAAAGTGTCTGAGACATATAGAAGCTTTATCCCCAAAATAAGTCTAATCAGTAGAGATCACAGACAGGCAAAGTCTGATGCTGGGTAACTGATTCTTCCTTCATGTTGACTGGTAAAGTTAAGTATAACATTTAGTCATGAGATTAATAAACATTTTAATATGTTTTATACAGTAGATGAAGAAAAAATCAGCTTTGAGGTACTTTTAATAAAGAGGGAGATTATGGGACACTAATTTCCTAAATTACTGATGACATCAAAAAGAGCAGACACACAGCTAGATATCAATGTATTTGATAGAACATGACCGTGGTCTGGTGGGTAGAGACACTGGGAACATAGAGGGAGCAAAGGGAAGATCTTCATTGTTAAACTCTACAACTGAGGGTGGTTTCCAAGGCAGTATCTGACTCCTAAGGATTTTATTTGTGATTATGAGAAAGGACAGAAAACAATGGCTTTGCAGGAAAGATTAAATGTGAGGTTTAGAACGCTGCCCCAGTAATAATAATTCTGGGCTTTTGACTCGTTTTTTAAAAAGTAAGATCAAACTTCAGCTAAAGCCTTTGCTTCCGCCAGAATGAATAGCTGAGAGCAAAGCTCTAGAAATAATTATGTTGCAGCGCAGAGTAATTCTTAAACCTGACAATGAAGACAATAAAAGTTTAATAATCTCCATAACAATATTAGTCCTTCCCTGAACTCTTACTGATTTGTATACTAATACATGATATGATACATACCCATGATATGATAACCATTTCAGGCCCTCTAATGTGTGGAGCTGTTAATGACTCCCATAGATTTTTTTTTTTCCAGAAAAAAATCTTTAAGGCAATTTCTCAGCTGCATTCAGAGGAAAGGGGGTGTTTGTTATTTTGAGTCCTAAAGGAATACCAACCTCTAATGATGATTAAAAACAAAGCTTGTTTCTCCTCTCTACACCGTGATACACTTTCCAGTACAATTACTCTTTAAACATGAGAATTAGATCTTCTGACAGTTTACCATCGCGGAGTTTAAATACACAGTTCTGACAGTTATTTATGGCATGAAGTAAACTCTCAGTATTAACTCAAGAACACTCCATGTGCCTAAGGTTGTGTCATATTCAATAAAATTCAATAAGCAACCAAGTACACGGAAGTGTGAAACATCTATTGCCCCAAGCTGTTAACAGGAAATCTGTCAAAAGGTCAAATTTGTGAAATAGCTGGTTCATAGTTTTTGAAATAAAACAATGGAAAATATGCAAATTTATTTTAGAATGACTCAGGGCAATAGTATAATTCCAAATATAGAGGAAAAATGATAATTCTTAATTTATTAATAACAAGTACAAATATTAGAACCGAACTTAGAAGGAAAAAAATAAAAGCTAGAAGCAAAATAGTGAAATCCATGATTTTAAAACCATATGAGAGGATTAGAAGTTAAGTCTACATAATCTAATGTCCTCATGAACTCCAGGATACAGAGTTGATTTTTTTTTAACTTATTTTAATGTAACTTCTGTGATTGGAAAACTGGGAAAAGACCAAACTCAAGAACAAATCTTGTGCACTTAAGAGTTTGTATAGAGAATTAGTTCAACAGAATGTATTTTATTCAGAGAATGCAGTGATATGAAGGAAAAGTCTTTTTTAAGTGGCTGTTTAAACTAGACAGATCTCAGCCATTCATTCTTTTCATAGTTACTTCTATGGTTCTTTTTTTCCTCACTTCTAACTCTTTCAGATTTCGATTCCATGTCTTCAACCATATCATTTACTTGGTTAACCTTAACACAGTCTCTTGAGATCAAACACGGGGGCTGGAGGGATATCTCAGTTGGTAAAACACTCATTGCTCAATCATTAGAACCTGGGTTTAGTATCTAGCACCTACATATAAGCTGTGTGTGGCCACACACGTTCATAATTCCAATGCTGGGGAATAAGAGACAGGGAGATTTGTGAGGTTTTAGCCACCTAGTGTAGCCAAATCAGGTTCATTGAGAGGGTACCTCCTCCCCCTAATCCTAAAATTAAGGTAAAAGAAATAAGGACACTTGTTGTGGACTTCTGGCCTCCAAATATGTGCTATATGCATACATAGGTAAATCCACATACCCCACACCACCATATATGTACAGTTCAACCCTTAGCTGACTGTACAGCTGTATCTCCAAAGCTGATCCTTTCAATGCTCAATAAGCTAACACCAAGGAAGGGAATATATAAAGAAAAGTAGCAAAGGACTCAGGCAGGCACAGACCGGGCTCTGTTACTAGATGTTGGGGATGTGTGGACAATCAGCCACGTGGACAAGTGGAGGATGGCTATATGGTGGAGATTTTACACCCAGTCAAACCATTACAGGCATGATTCTGTGGCTCTTTTTATTTTCTCCATAAATTTCTCATTCTTCTTGTGCTCAGCCGTCGTTTCATAACCTACCCTGCTCCCACTGCTGATTCTTTCTACTTACCCAGTAGATGAGATTCCAAACATCTATTTGTTCTAATTGTTTTAGTGATGTTTCTTACACACATAAAGGAGTTGGAATGTTTTCTGAAGGAATGGGAGCCAATGAAAGAGAAGTTTTCCTGTCTGCCACTAAAATTGTTCTCTCCCCCTGTGTCTACCATAGATAGTCCTTGCCTTCTTCACTACGAAGCAGCTCTGGCTCCTGTCATGAGAACGTTTTCTTCCTGTGCTCTTTAAATCAGGTTTCCTATTGCTCTAGAACTTCAGCCTGTCCTTCCTTTGTTCTCTATCTGCCAGCCACTGTCCATTCGCTGCCCTGGCTGTCCTTTTCTAAGTAGACTTCATCTAAATGGCATCTGTCCTCATTTATCCCTTCCACTCCTTCCTTTCAGCCTCAGGCCTCCACCAAATAGGTTTAATCCTGATATCTGACATTTCTGACACCGATAAACTTCATGTTACAAAACATAACTTTCATTTCTAAACTCTCGTTTGCATTTGGTTGTGGCCCCTTCCACCCTCCCTGGAACACTTCCCTCCTTCATCACTCAGAGTGTCAGACTTCTCACTACTCCCAGCCTCTCAGACCCTTCACTTCTCTACACTGCCAAGTCCTCCACATTCTTCCAGTGACAGACGCTCTATACGCCTCCACCTTCTGGGTCTTTTTCTACCTATTTTCCTTCCCTTGGTAGCTGTGTCCATCCCCCTAAGTTTAAGTATCAACAGCTCACTGACTCTCCCAGCTGTATTTCTACTCTGTCTTTCTCCAAACTCTAACCTTATTAAAAACAAGGTAAAGCCCTGACAGTGTGTACAGGTATAAACGAAGTAGTTCAACTGCTTTCCAGGTGTGCCCACTTTGTCCTCTTCTTTCTCGCATTCCATAAGTATTGCCACCTCACTGCTAACAGATAAAAAAGTAGTCATTCTTGAATATGCTATCCAATATTTTTTCAATGTTTCAATGTATCTTCTTTGCATTACGTGCACACTATATTAAGAGAATGATTCTTCCTTAGCACTTAAGACACTAGTCTCCCAGCCAAGTCTCTTGTACCTACATCACTTGCAAAGTCTTTCAATTCATGGCCCTGTTTCACTTCCATCAGCCCATAGCTCACTGTCAACACACATGCTACAGCAATGCACTTAAAATCCTTGCTAATGTGCCTTCTGTTCTGTGAAGGGCTCTTGTCTCCTCAATGGCACCTGCTCATTTAGTACTAAAGGCGGTGTCTTCACAATGGCCTCTAAGCCACCACACTTTTACTTGATCCATCCTACACTCTTCATACTGCTTCATAAATGAGGCTTCCTTGATGTGCCTCTGACTTTCTCAGTCCTCACCCAGGTAGGTGCTTCCAGATGCCTGCTACCTTCACCATCAAGATTTTGCTTAAAATTCACACCCCTGATATTACCTTCTCTGTCTCTTTTTTTAATTAAAATCCTCCATGTCATTTAACAACCCCCCTTTACTATCATTTATCCTGCTCACTTGTGCTTTTCCACATAAATGGTCATTGTACTTGAAATATTGAAGGGTTTCTTTATTTGAGCTAATTCTCCCATTCTCTAACTACAGTGCAGCAACCTCCCTATGGTAGAGATTTTACGCACTCTTTTCTTTGGTACATCTTCAATATTCATAACAAAACCTGGCACATAGTTGATACTTCATCAATATTTGTTGAATAAGTGTCTTTAATAAATTGAAAATACAGATACAGAACAATAGATAACTGACTTATCTCCATGAAGCTTCAGTCTGATAATTAAAATATGTAAAACAGGCAGCACAGGTCCTGATTAATAAATACTAATTTCCTTATAAATGACTTCTCCATGTCTTATATTAGTAACAGTAGGCCATAAAGAACAGTGGACCTACTTATTCAAACATGTGTCATTTTTGGAAAACACCTTTGTAGTCTAGCTGTAGAAACAAGCAGTTGAGTTTTATAAAAAGTCAGTACAAAAATAAATGTGCTAATAAGGAATTCTAGAGTTGTCAAAAGGCCAAAGCTTCCTTTGAGGACTAAAGAGCATCAGCATTTGCCAAGGCAACACTAAAGTGTTTGGATTTGAAATAGAGAAATACGATCAGTTTTTCCACAAATAAGCATTAAGTTGTCCTAAGACTGCAAACCCTTGTTTAGGGATCATATCAAAACAACACACCATGACCTGACCAACCACAGCATAACTTGTTCTTGTTTTTATTCACTAGTCAAACTTGACAAACTGGTTGCCCAGCTTGTCACTAAGAACCGCAAGCTAAACAACAATTAAATGACAAATGATGGGAAAGAACCCGCTGTGATGCCTCTCCACCTCCAGCTCTCAGTAAAGAAATCTTTAAGACTCAGCCACAGCTCTGCCACTGGGACTGTGTGTTGCTAGGCAATTGCCTCGTACTGCGGCAGCCCTGGGAAGGAAGAGATCTTCTGCCTTTGGCTGTCTATTAGGTAAAATAACCTGTAAGACAACTCCCAGCTCACACATTTGGTATGAGGTGTGTTCTTGCAAACTGCAATCCTGGGTGAGGTGCAGACAACCCCTGTAGTGTATAGAATATCAATGAAGCAGCTATTGTTATGCTGAGTGCATGTGTTGAGTTGGTCAACAATGCAACCAAACCTACTTAGCTATTGGTTTCCAACCTTCAGTCTCCCTACTGGGCAACTCTTCAGCCTTGGAGTCAAGAGGAGATCCATAAAAATCAATGGTTAGAAATGACTACCCTAGAAAATCTCCAATTTCATGAAGAAATAGGCTTCTTTGATTGACAGCTTCTATCTGATGCTGCCATCAGCTACATCACCTTCACCCTCCTCAGTGACAAGGCTGGCCATGAAAAATGCCTCAATTCTGTTTCTTCTTGTCAGCTCTTTTATCCCATCATGTTTATTACTGTGCATCTGTCACCTGATGTCAAAAGAGGTACTGGAAGAAAGTCAAGGTCTTGTTTAAGTAAGTTCTGTCAAATTAGACAAGGTCACATCAAACACTCAGTTCACTGGGGAGCATTAATGTGTCTGGAAGCATGCCTGGAACCTCTGAGAAGCTCGTCTCGTCAGCTCTCCTCTTAAAACATATCTCTAACCTGACGGATCCCTTCTATATCACTGATACCACAGTCACCCAGGTCCCTCTTGGGCCTCAGCTAAAGTTAGAAAATCTCTTGGCTCCTACTCTTGCTGAGCTCCTGCGCATAGCATGCATAACAACATTTAAAATGTGACTCAGGCCATTTCATTTTCTTGCTCAGCATGCCTGCATAGCTTCTTGACACTAACATAAAATCCAAACATATCACCTTGAACTACAGAACCCACAATCCCTGCCCTTGCTTCTCTCTGACATTTTTTCTTTCCTTTCTCTTGCTTATTTTCTCTGCTGAAATCATCTCAGACTCCTCACAATGCCAAGGCCATGGCCAGTGTTTTATCCACTCTCAGTTCTTCTAGTTTCTGAGACAACACAATTTAGACTTGGAAAACAAGAGAATGGTTTTCATAGAAATTTTTAGAAACAAAAAGATGCAAAAGCATCCCTATTCAGCAAAAGGATGATCAAAAGCATGAAATGATGCAGAAATGGAGGTGGAATATAATCAAATTTTGGTATGGGAAAGATGACTCAATTTATACAGTCGTTGCTCTACAAGTGTGAGGACTAGTTATCAAAGTCCTCAGAAGGAGGGGGACAGCTGGCAAAGGGAAAAATGAGCCCCCAGAAAATGGGCAAAGTATGATATACAGACACTAAAATAGAAATCATAGAGCTTAGATTTTTAAATTATTTTAAGAATAAGAAGAAGCCTACTCTGTCAATTAAAGTAACAATGAGAAGTATTTATTCGAGAACACACTAATATTCAATGAAATTGTAAAAGATAAGCCTTCATTTCTGGTAGAAGGGGAATTTAATATGTTACAACTCCTTGAGTCCACTCTAGGTCTATACCTTGAGAACATCTGAAAAGCATGATAATAGGTTGGTGGAATAAGAATGTTTATGGCAACATTCATTGTATGTGTTTGCATGCGCACGCATGTAGGTACACAAACCGTGTGTATACTTACATGAAGGCATTCAGTGTCTTCCTTGATTGTTCTCTATCATATTGTCTCTCACTTCATCTATAGATCACCAATTAAGTTAGTCTAGCTAACGAGCCTTCTAGATTCTCTGCTTCCCAAGTGTTGGCATTAGAGATAAAATGCATACCAGCCTAGCATTATCTTGGGTGTTGGGAAAATGAACTCTGGTCCTCATGATTAGACAGTAAGTGCTTTACCTACTGAACCATCTCTCCAGCCCCACAACACTCTTCCTTACAGATAATGTCTAGAAACCAACTGGGATGCATCCTTGTCAGTAAAACATACGTAATCTCATATCCACAAAGGCATATACCTTAAAATACAAAACTCAGTGAAAGTTTATCTCAGAAGACAATATCCTATTTAAAATATAAAATCTTAAAACCACTAAAATTGTACAAAAGCAATACAGAGATAGCAAAATCTAGGGAAAGCAAAGAAACTCACAGTCATTACCTCTGATAGGAAGAAACACAAATGTATAATAAGATCTAGGTATAAAACATATTTCCAAGGAACCAGCTATCATCATTTACTGAAGATATGGTAGTGTTGGGTTTGACTTTCTCATCTTTCATCAATTGTATGTCTTTATTTTATGTAGTTTTAACCTATGCTAGAAATCACATTGGCAATTAGTAAAATGGCCCATGTGAAAAATAAAATGACTTTCTCATACAAATTAATGGAATATGTCTTGACATTTATCAGCCACTTGATGGAGGTGGGTCTTGTATCTTATCTGTTGCTTTCATTGGTTGATTAATAAAGAAACTGCTTGGCCTCTGATAGGGTAGAATTTAGATGGGCAGAGTGAACAGAGGAGAATGCTGGGAGAAAGAAGCTGAGTCAGGGGTCGCCATGATTCTCCCACTCCAGACAGACACAGGTTAAGATCTTTCCTGGTAAGCCAGCTCGTGGTACTACACAGATTATTAGAAATGGGTTAATCTAGATATGAGAGCTAGCCAGTAAGAGGCTAGAGCTAATGGGCCAAGCAGTGTTTAAAAGAATACAGTTTCCGTGTAATTATTTCGGGGCATAAGCTAGCCATGCGGGTGGCTGGGTGCCGGGGACGCAGCCCTGCCGCTCCTATTACAACAGCCACTAAAATATATTTGTTCTGTTCTCAATTCATCTCTGTGACTCGCTGACATAGAACTGGGTACATTGTGATACTTGACGTACTTGTGACTTAGATTCAACTGCAAAATTACTGGACTATTGGCTGTATCTCCCACTCCTTAGAAAACACCAAGAAAGAAGGGCTTGGAAATATTCTTGTTGAAGGTTCTATGATAACAATTAAGGTAGTCATCAATCTGACTACAGGGGAAGGTGAGTGTAGGCATCCTCTCCACTGTTGCTTAGTCTTAGCTTGGGTCATCCTTATAGATTCCCTGGAATTTTCCTAGTGACATGCTTCTCGCTGGTCCTCTAATGGCTCCCTCAATCAAGATATCACTTTCCTTTCTCTCCCTCACTGTCCCTCCCTCTTCTTGAGCATCCCATTCCCTCATGTTCTTTTCCTCCCTCTGCTTCTCCCCTTCCTAGCAACTGATAGAAGCAAATATAGAGATGTATAGTGGAGCACTGGGCTGAGTTGCAGCACCAAACTAGGCCCACTGAATGTGGGGGACATCTGTGCAACTTGGGCAGTCTATGGGACCAGTGGCAGTGGGACCAGGATTTATCCCTAGAGCTTGAACTGGCATCTAAAAGCACGTTGTTTTTGCAGGGATACCTTGCTCAGCCTAAATATAGGTGGGAGGGCTTTGGTATTGCCTCAAAGTGCTGTGTCAGACGTTGTTGACTCTCCATGGAGTTAACAGCATTATTTGTGCATAGATGGTAAAAAGCAGTGAGTGTGTGAATTAAACTGAAAGAAATAAAAATATACAAATTCTACAATTACAAGGTGGAGGGGAACACAAGGTCTTGCATATGAGTCACATCATCTGAAAATTTACTACAGAAAAGACCAATGTCTACCTCAGCAGTTTACAGGCAAGTGGAGGACAGCCCTTGGCATCAAAGGAGAAGAAATCCTGTGCGTTGAAGAGCAAGCAGGAGCATGTACGTGGGAAGTTGTGTCAGGAGATTTTCACTTAGAAAATACTGATCCAGGTAAATCAAGAGGCAAGAGAAGATGACTGAAAACTATCAATTGCATTTAGCAAGATGGGGTGGTTTCTTTTACCAAAATATTAAAGCTGATACCATATTGAAGGATTTTGAAAAGTAAACATGAAAATTGAGGGAACATAGAATTAAAATAGTAAGAGAATTTTTAGTAAAGATTTAGCAAAATGAATATGCATGGCTGCACTGATTCCTATACATGTGATTTCCCCCTGCTGAAGTATTCACAGGAACAGTCCTTCGGGGCTGCAGACCCTGTGTTTAGGTATATACGTGTCTTCAATAGGGAGTGGAATTTATCATGTACCACAATTTTGCTTAATGACTTTTATTATTTTAGAAGGATGTGCCTTATAGAGGCATTCTGATTGGTTTACTCTACGATAATCTGATGAAGACTTTTCTGTTGCTATGCAATGCAGCATCACAGATTTAGATCAAACACAGGAAACTCGAGAAAAGGGATCGCTCATCCTTTGGCGGTAGAAAGATAAAAATGCACAGTCACTCTGGAAAAAGCTTAGTAGTTCTCCATACTTCTGTGTGATGAGAAGGCAGCATGAGATCTACCCCCAATGAGCAAACATTTAGCTGCAGGATGCAGCATTATTGACTGTGTGGCCTCTCACAGATTCAAACTTGTTCATCAGGGATACTCTCTTTCTGATGATAAGCCACGCCTTAATGCTCCAACCCACCTTGCAGATCTCCTCTCCCCACAGACTCTGAATTTGACCATTTTGGATTCCTCAGCAGGGGTTTCATATATAATTTTTCAAAAGAACACAAATGTGTAGGTATATCATCAAGCCCTAGTAAGCCTGCCTGCCAAATACTAGACTTCCCTAACATAGGGGGAAAAAAACTACTACCCTAAAAAAATTGTCCATCCAGTGGAGGAGAGAGACTGACTCTCTTCAAACATATAATTGATATGGACATTATTTACTATTGTTAAGGGGAAAAATTCTTTGCAGGAACATTGAGCAAATGGAAAATCAAAATAGAAAACATCTGGTTTGGGAAACAGTAATATCTCATTGATTCTGAAATGGTTCTAGGAGAGCACTGGGGAGACGTCTCTGAAAATGAAACATATATTCTACCAGTGCTCAGTCAGAAAAATCAGTCTTCTTCAGAAAGGGAGTGAGTATCTTGGGAGAAAATTTGCCGGAGCTTCACAGAGCTTCACATAAACAAAACTAATAAGACAAGGAATATTTTGTAATAGGAAAGAAATTTTCCTTCGCTACTTCATTAAACACTTCATCTTGCATTTGGGGGGACTGATTGTCAATTTTCTGTGCTGCGTGGGAAATGGAATGTAAGGAACAAGCCTCTTACATTGCTGCATGCCAGAAAGCCGTCTAAAATTGCTAGAAAGTCAGGAAAACACATGTGTGTGATGCATATGTTAACTATATCGATGATGAGACTGTTGTGAAGATATTAGTAAGCGGTAATGCTCTAATGTTCCTTGCAGTTACTGAGGCTGAGATCTTATCAATATATCTTATCAATATATCTGCTCAATACAAATAGCCTTTGATTTTTAGGATTTACCTCCTTTCAGTTAATTGAACACAATTATATAAATTTTAGCAATTTTACCACATTGAGATAAGATCTGGACTCAACCCTTCCTCTTTCCAGAGCTCAGGACGATGCTATATGTGTTACATAGGGACAGCTTACTGTCCCTAACACTCTTTTCTCCAAGTTGTCACTCCAGGATCCCTTCCTCAGTCTCCATCTCCTCCCATCACTCTCCACACACAGTGGCACTATCTGCACTCACTTGACAAAATCCATTTTCTACGGATATCATCCTCCCTGGAGATAAAGGCAGGATTTGATTCACACAAACCATTAATTTAACTCAGTCTTTCTCTGCAGCGGAATAACTCAGTGGGAAGGAAAGAACTTACTCAAGCTGTGGAGTGTAGAAGACATATGGGTGAAAAGCTCCGCTCACAAGTGAATTTGAAAAGTGCTAGTTTTCCTGTATTAAGGAAATGTCTACACTCAGTTTTAAGAAAGAAAGATTCACTATTAGAGAAGGAAGTTAAAGGCAGTAGTGAGCATCGCCTGCCTCCAATGATGGGAAATTGACTTATAATTCATGTGATTCTATCTGCTATCAAGAACTACCATTTACATAAATTCAGTAATCAGAATCCTATTGGCCAAGTCATCTGACTTCATCTAGCTGAATATGTCATTTATAAAACACAGGTAATATATGTAAAATATGGGTGAGGATCTCAAAAAAATATTTATTAAGTTAATTACTAGATAAAATTTCTTGAAATCTAAGGCCACAATTTTCCTGTTTATGTGATGACTACTGCTGTATACTTTTTCCAGAGTTGGTAAAATTAAGACAGTAGTATATCACTCATTAAATGCAGATGAAAAAATTTCTTACACATATTGACTGATACTGTAATTAATATTTTATATTATGAAGTTAATATAATCTTATAGAAGTTATAGATTTTAATATTCCTTTTACATTAAAGTATAATGATGTGAGGGCCCCCTCTGTGTGCTGTGATTAACATTAATGAATAAAGAAACTGCCTTGACCTGTTGATAGGGCAGAACTTAGGTAGGAGGAGAGACTGGACTGAATGCTGGGAGGAAGAAGGGCAGGGTCAGAGAGATGCCGTGGATCCACCACCAGAGTAAGACATGCTGCTAAAACTTAGCTGGTAAGCCATTGTGACATGGCAATAAACAGATTAATAGAAATGGGTTAAACTAAAATGTAAGAGTTAGCCAATAAAAAGTAAGAGCTAATGGGACAAGCAGTGTTCTAATTAATATAGTTTCTGTGTGGTTATTTTGGTTCTGAGCATCCAGGACAAACAAGCAGACCCTCCTTGTAACCACATAACATTAAAAGTCATAAACAAGGCATGTCTGAGCTTGATAAAATTATCACACAATGAATTTCCTAACTGATAAATACATTACTACTATCTCAATATTCTTCTTAGTAATTCTGTCTCTTTTCTCAAAAGGTAACAGCTATACTTTTAACAGTAAATACTGTTTTGTATATTTTAAATTTTATATGCACAGAAATATGTCTGTTACTCAACCATTTTTAAAGATTTATTTTTAATTTTATTTCTTACTGTTTACCTGCATATGTGTATATGCACCACATGCATGTAGGAACTCATGGTGGCCAGAAGAGGGCACTAGATTCCTTGAACTGAAGTTAAGGACAGTTACAAACTGGCCATATGGCTATCGGGAACTGAACTTGGGTATTCTGTTCTGCAAGTCTATAGTATTTCCTTCATTGTTGATGAGCACTGGGATCTTTTATTTCTTGGCCACTGGGAATAGCTTCTAGGAAAACATGGGGTGCTGTAAAAGGAAACTGTTCTTTCATTTCCTAGCCACTCAGACCTGAATAGTCACACAGAAACTATATTAATTACAACATTGTTTGGCCAATTACTCAGGCATATTTCTAGGTATCTTTTATATCTTGGATTAACCCATTTCTATTAATTTGTGTATTGCCATGAGGCTGTGACTTACTGGAACAGTTCCAGGTCCTTCTTCTTTGAGAGCTACATGGCAGTTCTCCTGGACTCCACCTACTTTCTCTCTATAGCTCTATTCAGATTTCTCACCTAGCTTTGCTTTGCTAAGTCATTGGACAAAACAGCTTTATTCATTAATCAATGGTAATAAAAACATATCCACAGCATACACAGGGGAATCCAGCATCAAAGTGCAATGGCAACTCAGCCTGTTAACTCACTTCTGGTGCATGGGTACCTAGGAATGGAGTTGCTAGGATGTGTGATGATTTTAAGACTCTTAGGGACCTAAATATCAGATTCTATGATGATTTTACTAATTTGCATTCCCACAGAGTGCTTAGGGTGCTCTGCCCCCCACATTCTTACTTATGCTTACTATCACCCGTGTTTTTGAAAATTTCCATTTTAACTGGAATAAGCTGGAATCTCATTATTTCTGGCTTACGGATTTGTGAACAAGAACATCAGCACTGATGTCATTGTGCGAACCTGTACTTTTAGTTTCTTGGGTAGACTCCTAGTTGTACAACCATTTTTAACTTTGGATGAAGATCATATGAGGTGATCAGTGGCATTGAAAAGGAATTTAGGGCAATGAAACACTTCTGCTGGGTTACATTTTGGTTCATATGTCCACTAAATATTTTAAAATCTCTACAGAATGGGCAGCATCAAACATAAGCCTTGCAAACTATGATAAATGTGTGATAATGATGTCAGTACAGGTTCATCAGCTTTATCGAAAACATCATCCTGCTGGGAGACTTTGATGATGGATGAGGCTATGTATGTCTACAGATGGCTCCTCAAATGGTTTCTACACCTTCTCAGTTCTTTCGTCCTGAGGGTGACCTTTAATAAAGGCAGAAAAGCCCATTACATAGAAAAACAAATGTCTCACAGGCTCACTCTATCAGACGTGGCTGGAAATGGATGAGTCAAAGTCTTTTATTCTTGGATTCATTGCCAGAATGGATTCTCCATGGAAACACGGAATAGCACGTGTGAAGGTGTGGTGCTAATGTGGATTCTGCCTAGGCTTCACCTGAGGGTTCACTTGTTTGCTGTTGTCTGCCCACGAGAGAGAGACGTGATGCACATTGGGCTGCCTCTGAAATAGATAGTCAGCAGAAAGTTCTGACTGGACTCTCTGTGTCATGACCTTTCATGGGCAATAAAGCATCTGCTTCTCCTAAGATGGTTCCCTAATGTCCTCAAGCCTAATTCGCACTCTAAGACCCAGTGACAAGCTATGCTACCTCCAATGACAACCTGCTTTAAAGATGTGCTGGCGCAATAGTGGCACAATGCTTGTGGGAGTAACTAAGCAAGATCTGATTGTGTTTAAGGCCCATTCCGTGAGATAGAGCCCATGCCTGATACTGTTCAGGTGGTCAAGAACTTGGTAATAGTTAGATCAAGGGACCTAGAGACAAACCAAGTACCATTGTCCTGCTGAAGGAACATAGCAATAAAATGACTCCTAATGATACCCTGATAAATTCATAGATCAGTATCTCACTCAACCATCATCCAAGAAGATTACTCCTGAAGTAGCTGGGAATATAGAGAATCACAGTCGGTGCAGGGAGTGGGATACCTTGAAACACACAGTCCTCATCATCAAACCCTTCCCCTCAGGACTCAGGGTGCTATGCAGAAGAGGAGGCAGAAAGATTTTTAAGAGCCATAGGGGCTGGTGGTCACCAAGGAAAAAGTGACCTCCAGACCAATAAGATTGATGCACTATGAACTCAGAGACTGTGGCAGTATGCACAGGGCCTGCACAGGTTCAAGGCAAATGGTGTCCCAATGCCAAGATGGGGAAGCAAACACAAGCCCCTGGCCTGAACTTGGAAGCTATCACCAAATGAGAAGAGTTCACAAAGAGAAGTTAGTTTTCTTCAGTGGGGTCTCAGTGGGTATACAAACCACACTTCAGAATAGGCCTCATGCCCAGCACTAGGTGGACAATAAAGTTGGCAGTATTTTGAGGGATGTTTGATTCATCATACTTTGCGCATTTCTAAAGTTACTTTTCTTTTGTTTATCTGTTGTGGTTTACTATTTTGTGTCTTTATGGGCTCTGGGGTGCATATATGTGTTTCTTATGCTTTTACTTTGTTTTTGTTCTCTCCTCTGTTTGCTTTAACTCTGGTTGGTTGGTTGGTTGGTTGGTTGGTTGGTTGGTTGGTTGGTTGGTTGGTTAGTTGGTTGAGTTATTTGTTTGTTTTCTAGAGAAAGAAAGTATGGAGTTGGATTAGTGTGGAGGAAAACAGGATTTGGGAGGAGACAAAGGAGAGAAAACTATGATCAGAATATGCTGTATGAAAGAAATATTTTCAAATAAAAAAATAAAAGTGCAGAGAAAACCAATATCAAGCTTTGTCCTCCACACATGTGTGCACATGTGCATCTATATATGCATATATGTACTCCCACACAAGCCTAAACATGTACATACACACTACATATACTCACAAACATGCATCCACACAAGTACTTCCATGCACATGCACACACCTCACCCCAAAAACTAGAACAGGAACTGACGCCAATAAATCTCCAGTCACCTTAAATGGCAACAATTCCTACAGTTGTATTTAAGACAAAAACTGTTTCTTTATGAGTCTTTACTGGGGTTCAAGTGGCTTTGAATAAAGTTTATTAATATCTTCTACCTTAAAAATAATAAAAATTATTATTATCATCAATCCCCCCAGCATTGTAATGCTCTCTTGAAAATGGCGAATATTCCCAGATACAGTATGCTGCATTCTGCACCTCCATAGGCTGTTGCTGTGACCCTCAAGAGAGACTTTCACAGCATGATTTAAACCATGCTGGGTCCCATGTGCCTAGTGGCGCCAAAGGGTCCAGCGGAGAGCAGTGCCACAGAGATTGCTACCTGATTCCGTTCTCCTGAGCTTTCCTGTCTCCCCTGTACATATGGTTTGCTGAAAGGTGAAATTTCAAATTCTCCTGTCCCTAATTGAAGTTTGGCTATTAGATATAGCCTTTGAAACACAATTTCCACAGCGTAAACCTCCATCAGCTCCTCTTTTTTGGATACACTAGAGAAATGGATTATGGCCCTTTTAATATAATACCAAAATGCCCTTTAATATTGAGCCTTGATGCTGTAATTATGTAAGAAAGGGGGTAATGAAATTCAGTATTTAACGAGAGAATGCCTTATAAGCACGGTGCATTAGGAACCTTTATTTTTTTTTAATTTTTACTTATGCTACAAATTAGATTATGCTTATAAAACACAATGCATAGAACATTACTTCCTTTCTAATTAATTAAATTATGATTTAATGTCTCATTTGCAAGAGCAATTATTTTTATGTTGAGTCCCTTAACATTTCTGGCTTTGAGTATTTTTCTAAGCCTTTGAAACAATTTTTATTACTGTCTTACCTGTCAAACATTGATGGATTTCAAAACTACAAGAATTAACAGACCACTGCTGAACATTTAAACTGGACTTCAAACCAGAGACAAGGAATACACTTCTGTGGATATATGTGTCTCTAGTTAAATTGCCCATTCAGTCATAAACTTATAAAAATTGCAAAATATAATTTCAACCATAATAAAGTCTAGAAAATGGTAGATATTAATATTAAAGTAGGTAAAATATAAGTTTAAAAAGATAAACATAAAGAATATAGTTAACTTATCTGGAAGATATATACTGTATGAGATATATACTGTATCAGAACCTACTGTATGAAAAAAATATTTTCAAATAAAAAATAAAGTGCAGAGGCAACCAATACCAAGCTTGTCTTCCAAACACATACATGTGCATCTATCTATACATATGTGTGCTCTCACTCAGATGTGAACGCACATGCATACACACTACATATACTCAACTCTAAGTGTTGTTAAAACCTTACAGAGCTAAGTTTCGGCAGCTTCTTTCCAACATGCCCAAACTATCCTGCTCTCTCTCCACCCCTCCCTCTCAGGCCTGGCAGGGACAAAAGGCCAGTAGACTCTGGTGGGTACATATATAAGTGGGACATTGTCAAGGCCACCTTAGACCTTTCAAGAAACAACTTCTACTCTGTAAGAACAGCCTGGCCCTACTTGAGGATGTTTGCTGAGGGTTTCTCATCCAGCTTCCTGGGAGGAAGTTAGACAGAATGCATCTCTCTCCACTATTTTAACTACTGGGGTTCTCTGGGAAGCGTGATCAGGAAGCTGGTGCTTTCTTGGAGTTTAATCCCTACACCGAGAAAGAGAAAGCAAACAGGATGGGGCTGGAGCTGTTCTCCTATCTCCTGGGCCATGCCAGGCTAGTGCAGAGCCCAGGACAAAGTCTGTCTGTCTGCAGAATCTTATCCTAGTCACAGGCTGGGGGTCACTATGGAATGTAGTGATATTTTGTTTGTAATCTAACGAATAAAGCTTGTCTGAAGATCAGAGTGCAGAGCTAAAACATTAGTTAGCCATAGAGGCTGGGCGGTGGTGGCTCACACTTTTAATCTCAGCACTAAGAGAGGTATAGAGAGGAGTGATATGGCTGGACAAATGGAGGCATATAAAGCCAGGGGAGACAGGAGCTCAGTGCAGTTTAAGTATGCAATCTAGGCAGTCAGTCTGAGGATGCCATCTGAAGAGGCAGTCTGAGGACATGATCACCCTTGTGGTCTGAGCATTAATAGAGGTAAGAACTCTACTGTCTGGCTGCTCTCCTTCTCTGATCTCTCAGGCAAGCTTTATTTGTTTTAAAAAAACATAAACAAAATATCACCATAATGGAAAACCACAACCTCAGTGCAAACTCTAAAGCAAATGTTCAAAAGACCTCAACAATCAGCAAACCAGCAGTGTAGACAGCAGTTTGTGAGTACTTCCCTAAAGGGATATACTGAATATCATAGGTCCGTGCCAGAAACCCTCCTCCACTGTGTCATGGGCAAGTACTCCCTAAAGGGATACACTGACTATCACGGGTCCGCACTGGAAACACTCCTCCTCCACTGTGTCATGGGTGAGTACTCCCTAAAGGGATATGCTGAATATCGTAGGTCCATGCTGGAAAGACTCCTCCATTGTCTTGTGGGTGAGTCCTTCGCAGAGGGATATCCTGAATATCACAGGTATACTCTGGAAACACCCCTCCTCCACTGTGTCGTGCTGTGGTGCAGTCCCAGACCAGCATTCAAAGCCCTGCCATTTAAACACAGGGAGAGCAGCTCTATAGAATCAGTCAGTTCTCTCTGCTGTTTCACTCTTAGGAGACTCCGTGAAGCCTTCCCCATGTCCCTATATGCTGTGCCATCTACCATCTGTGACCATCTGCCTGTGTGGCGGAAAGAAAAGGAACAGTGCGAGTGCCTGTTGCAATTATCTGGCGGTCTGTCTTGATGCCACGAAAAAGAAATCAATAAAGGGCATTCATTCTTATTTTCAAGATAAATGACCTGTCATTGGCACCTTTTTGAGTCCCACGAGGAGGCACATCTCTGAGTGGCAGGGTCTATAGTTCAATAGTGGCAGCACCTGTTCACCCAGGCTTCACGGTTCCCTCACAGATGCCAGCGATGTCTAGACTGAAGACACTAGTGGGGACAGCAGGACATCCTGGGTGCAAGTAAGGAAAGGTCAACATTTTACATGGTACCAAATGCAGCTTTCGGGAGAGTGGGACAGCAGGTTTGGCAGCGAGAAGTTGCAATTAAGCCAAAGGCACAGCAGGAAAAAGCAGGCATGGGCCAGGCCAGGGGCTGGAGATGCTGAAAAGATTTGGGCAGGTGTGTGCATGAACAATGCTCACCAGGTAACTAGCTGAACCTTGGTCTGATTTGTGCCTCAGGAACTCCTACGAATTTCTGCTAACCATAAGGAGACATTGTAGATCAGTTTTCACTCCCCTAAGATGCTGGACTGACCTCACCTTGTGAAACCATTGGCTTCCCACCGAGCTAGAAAGCAAGACTGACCATACCATGATGCTGAGATTCAATTAGATCCGTTTCCTTCCTTGGCATTCCAGCATAGCACCTTGTAAGAAAATTCTGCCTCATTTTTATTTAGGAAATTTACATGCAGATTTGTATCGAAATGAGTATGGATTACAGTAAATTTCTGCTCTACAACTTCTGGCATAAATTAGATCTAATGATTGGCTGAACAACCATGTGCAGGCATGCCACGGGGGTATTCCTTGACATAGCTCACTCGGTTTCCAGGTAGAGTACTGACATGCTTAGGAAGGAAACAAAGGGAGGCTGGGAACACTAGTATGTCCCACTTCATATGCAACTGCATTAAAGCAAAGGACAGCACTGTTCATTTCAAGGCTATTCTAATGCAGTCCACTGATCTTTTAACTGTAGTGATGTTTGAAATTCTGCTCAGCATGGATTTACAGAGAAGACAGCACTAACACATGGCAGAGAGGGCCCATTACCGGTCACTAGGTTTGGGATTTGCTCCCAGTTGACTAACCTCTCTTTCTGTAGATCAGTTTCTAACAAGTAAAATTAGTAATGGGTGAGATAATACTTCACAGAGAATACTTTATTCTAATCAATGACGTTGGCACAAAATATATCAAATGCACAGGTTTCAGAAGCCTTGTTTTATTCTGGGGAGACTGGAGACTCTGTTTAAGCAATTTATCATTATCTCTTCATTAGATTCTAATTTGAATATAAGTATAACCTTAATAGTTACAGAACTCTTAGTAGGTAGCCTATCACTCCAGAGCCCAAAATAAATTCAGAAGCATACAATATAGACTGGCTCATGGTCCAAGGAACATGGATCTCCAAGGATTTATCTCAAACTTAATTATAATTTAAGATTTACCTTCCATAATTTTCTCCCAATTTCAGTGCCACTCAAACTCATAAAACTAAATCCTAAATTTGGAGGTTTCATTAAAACTACATCAAGAATAAATACCATTGTTAATAGCCTAACGTTTATCCTGGGAACTTGTGTTGCTGCATGAAATATATTGCTAAGAAAGGCAGTTTGAGCCTGATTTTAATTTTTAACTGCACTTGTGACTTCAAGTCAAGTTCTACGTTTTTAGAAAGGACTCTGTGTTAGGTAGCCTAGGAGCCAAGGGGAAAATAACAGGAACATATTGCAGAGGGAGAGATTTCTTCGTCTTTGTCAGTAATTACCACACAACATGTAATTGTCAAAAGCCATTGAGCTATGCACATAAAAGAGGCATGCTATTACATTTAAATTTGATCATAGTAATATAATGTACTTTTAAACACACAAATTACCAATATGTCAAACTAATATCAAAAAGTCTATAAAAGTTGAAATACCAATGCATATACCCTGTTGTTACTGATGTGTTTTGTTCTTTGGGTTGTTTTTTTAATTACATAAGGAAACTGCAATTTTCCTGCACAGTGTTATATATATTTTAATTTGCTGTTCTTTTCTGCCTCAGGGCATACCTAAAGAATTACAGTATCCACTGATATTTCTAATTAGGCAGATTTAAAATTCACTCCCAGTTAAGTCTTGTCTGGGTTTCTGTCATGGAATTTTGTTTTGAAGACCAATGGCTACTGTCATGGGGAAGCATCATGTCCTAAGTTTAATTTCTTTTATCTAAGTAAACTTCTCAAAAACATGTAATGCTGTCTCACAATTCAAATCCAAAATCCAAAATCAATTGACAAGCTAACTCTAAACTCACATAATCCACCTTAAGAACATTAATTTTACATGACAGATGGTGTTTTCTGTAAAAATCACCGGCCTTCTGGGTTACAAAGAAACATGCTTACAGCTTCAACAAAGATTTATAGCTAACTCCCTCTGTCATCAAGCCTATGATCAAACAAACATAGGCAAAAAATTGTAGAATAACCTAAAACTTTAATTTGCTGGCGTCCTATGATTAGATAAAGTAACAGGTAAGTTCTTAGAATCATTTTTGCTTGGAAATTCATTAGCAGATGTCCTTTGTTAGCTTCAATTGCTTACTTGACATAGCCTGAATCACCCAAGAAGGAAATCTTAATTGAAGAATGGCTGTGGATGGGGGATTGGTTTGATTGACAAGGCGGCATGGAGCAGGTGGTTAGGGTTCTATAAGAAGGCTGGTTCATTACTGAGCCTGCAAGGGAGCCAGACAGCAGCATTCATCCATGGTTTCTGCTTCAAGCTTCTGCTTGAGTTCCACTTCCCTCTGCGATAAACTATGACCCAGAAGTACAAAACCTTCCTTTCTCTATGGTGCTTTAGGTCAGAATGTTTTTTGCAGCAACAGAAATGAAATTTGATGATCTCGGGAATCTATAAAATATTTGCATTCATTTGAAAATTAATTTTCATTGTATCACAGTTGAACTCTGCCTCCAACTAATACATAATTGAACTATTATTGGAATCAAAGTCAAAAGATTCTTCGATTAATATTGTATTGGGATGTTAAAACACGGTGTCTATTGCATTTAACAGGTATGGAGAGGAGTTTCAAATATATGTAAACATATATATGCCTTATAATTTGTTTCTTTCTAGTTCACTTTTGTGCTGTTCTTTTGATTTTTTTTTGTTTTTTTTTTTTGTTTTTTTTTGCACATTATAAAGGTGAGCTACACCATATTACTGGGGTGACAAGAAGTCCCCCAGAAGATATGAGTTCTTAAGTAAAAATCACAGTGCCCATGCTCCACCTCCCTATGACTTGCCAAAAAGGCCCTAGGAGTTTCCCAAACAGCACAGCCTTCTGACACTGACGCTGCCCTTGGAATCCTCACATACAATGGCTCCAAGACACAAGACATCAGAATCAAACCAACTGGGAAACGTCTTCCCTGATGGCTAGTTTCCATAGGATCAAAGTTACAATTCTGACTTCTATGCTGGGTTATGAAGGGGTAGATATCAATGGTCTTACTGGGTGTTGTGCCCTGCATGTTGCAATACCTATCTCTAGATAAGAAGTGCCCACTGGTGCAACAAGCATGCCTTGATTTGAGGTCCTCTTTACAGGGGATAGTTTCATGCCTGTTAGCATAAACTCCTGGGGAGGTCAGAAGCCCATGGGTAGACCCTACTGTTATTTTGCTAAGGACGTCCCTTATTGATGAGCTATTCACCAAGGTCTATTGCTGGGGGAAGGAGAATAGATCTTAGAGAAGCTTCCTTTTGCAGTGGGCAGCAGTCAATAGGGGAATGAATAACTGGTCACAGTGCTGAGGAGAGACCCAGTGCTCAGCCCTAAACGGGACAACTATATCAACCCCACCACCATGACGGCTCAAAGCTTCATGGAAGAGAAGGAAATAAAGATAGAGGATGGAAGGAGAGCTGTTCAATGATGTCTTCTGTCACAGTCATCAACTCCCAGGGGCTGTGTTTACCTGCACAAGATACAGCCAGCCAAAATCCCAGTATGGACGAGATAGATGAGATAGACAAAGTAGACCATCTCTAGGCCTCACTCCAGACTGAAAAGCTATTCACCATGGACTTTTGCTTTGGGAGGGAGAATTATTCTCTCTGGACGATAGTTTCTCATAGTAGACTTCCCATGATCTACCGCATGACCCCACACCCATGTACAGATCTCCAAGTTCGAGGCCAGTTTTGTCTACAGAGTGAGTTCCAGGACAGCCAGAGCTACACAGAGAAACCCTGTCTAAAAAAAATCAAAAAATAAATATATAAAATAAAAAATAAAAGCAGAAATAAGTAAGTTACATAAAAAACAAATAATTTTATACATAATTATTCTTATAATTTCAGCATACTTAATGTTTCCTCCTTTCCATATAAGAAAAATACTACATGATTCTACTCTTCAAATTTTACTTAGAAGGACTGTTTTCATTTCTGATGAACAGGGTGTTGACTAAATTTATAATCGGCTCTTTTTGCATATTTATTGAGTACTTTACACTGCCTTATTTCTATTATTTCTATTGTTCTATTATTGTATTCTTGGAGATCTGCCTGCCTCTGCCTCCTGAGTGCTGGTGTTAAAGGTATGTGATACCACAGCCTGGTTATTTAATTTAAGTTAAACTACAATACATAAACTAAAATACATTTTGGAATTTTGTAAATCATATATATATACATATTCTAAAATTTTGTAGGAAAACTTTCATTCTTTTTTCTTCATTCTCTCTTTTTTCTTACATTTTTATTTTTAATTTCTTGATACTTTCAGGTATTATATAATGAAATATGATCGTGCCTGCCCCATTTTTATTCTCTAGCCCCTCTCATCTGTTGTCCAACACATTTCCTCTCCCAGCTTCAATTATTTTTTTATAGCCCACTCAATCCATCAGTGCTACCCATATGGACATGGGTGTGGGGTCATGCAGTAGATCGTGGGAAGTCTACTATGAGAAATTATCCTCCATTCTATTATTTCTATTGCTGCGACAAAATTGCATAAGCAAAAAGCAAGTTGGAGAGGAAAGGGTTCATTTGGCTTTCACAGCCACATCGCTGTTCATCACTGAAGGACGTCTAGACAGGAACTCAAGCAGGGCAAGAACCTGGAGGCAGGAGCTGATGGAGGGGAGCTGCATACTGGTTTGTTCCCTATGACTTACTCAGCATATTTTCTTATAGAACCCAGGACCACCAACCCAGAGTTGGCGTTAGCTACCATGATCTGGGCCCTCCCTTGTTGATCACTAATTAAGAAAATGCTTTACATGGAGACATTTCCTCATCTAAGGCTCCTTCCTCTCTGATGTATCAAATTGACACACAAAACCGGTCAGTACAACTGACCCTTCCTTTCTTATTCATCCCCAAGATCTTAATAAACTTTAAAAGTCCCATAGTCTTTACAAATTCAAACACATTAAAATGTCAGTCTCTTTTAAATAGCCAATATCTTTAGAAATCCAAAGTCATTATAATTCACAGTCTCTCAACTATGGGCCCCAGCAAAATGCTTCCTTACATCAAGAGAGAAAATTCATAGCACAGTCGCAATTATATGAAAGGAAATCAAATTCCAACCATCCAATGGCTGGAATCCACTCACCATCTTCTGGGTTCCTTCAAAAGGCTTGGGTCACTTTTCCAGCTTTGTCCTCTGCAGTACACACAGCTTGTCTTCTATTCTCTGGCTTGCTCTACTCCACTGCTGCTGGTGGTCGTGGTCATCCCATGGTACTGGCATCTCCAATACACTGGGGTCTTCTGCTGCTAAGCTATGCTTTCACCAGTAGCCTCTCATAGGCTCTCCTTATGATGCCAAGCCACAGATTCTTCAAGCCCTTAAGTCCTGGGCCTTCAAACAACCCTGAGTTGCACCTTCACTAATGGACTCTCCTGGCCTGGTAGTGTCAAGCCTTAGATGCTGTCAATGACCCCTTCATGCCTTTAAGACCAGTACCACCTGGGTGACTTTTATATATTACCAAGACCGGCTGCCAACACAAGGTATAATCTCTTCTTAATCACTGTTGATATCTCAGCTCCAGCCAGTCAAGTACCACCTAAGTGCAAAGGTTTGTTTGAGTAATTCTTGTATCTTGCTTATAACAGCCGATTCTTCAGCCCCAGCTGGCCAGAACCACAGAATCTTAAATCAAAATAACAAGCGGTCCTGATAGAGTCTTCAGACTTCCCTCTGAAATTTCACAAACCAGGTCTCCAACCTTCGCACTGTTCTCAACACCGTTACCTTCCAAACTCATTCAGAATACCCCCACTGAGATCTCAACACTCAATGGCTTTTCTAGTCCAAAATTTTAAAGTCCTTCCACAGTCCTCCCCCAAACATGGTCAGATCTATCACAGCAATAACCCACTACACTGGTACCAATTTGTCTTGGTTAGGGCTTCCATTTCTGCGATGAAACACCATGACCAAAAAGTAAGTTGGGAACGAAGGGGTTTATTTGGCTCACACTTCAACATTGCTGTTCATCAATGAAGGAAATCAGGACAGGAGCTCAAGCAAGGCAGAATACTGGAGTGGGGAGCTGATGCAGAGGTCACCGAGGGGTGCTGCTTTAAGACTTGCTTCCCTTGGCTTATTCAACATGTTTTCTTAAAGAACCCAGGACCATCAGCGTAGAGATGGGACTACCCACCATGGGTTGGGTCCTCCTCCTTCATCACTAATTGAGAAAATGCCTTACAGCTGGATCTCATGGAGGCGTTTCCTCAACTCAGGTTCATTCCTCTCTGATGACTCTAGTTTACAACAAGTTGACACACAAAAGCAACTAGTACATTCACTGGTACATATTTTATCAAAGCATCTTTAAGAACCATGGTTGTTTATTATTATGATGATGAGGATGATAATGATGATAATGATGATGCTTAACTTGGTTGTTAAGATGTTGAAACTTTCATTTTTTTATTTGCTCTCCTCACTACCTTCAAGCATGCTGGAAAAGGTCAAAGAGATGCAATAAGCAATCACATTTCAGTGTCTGGTTATAATATGGAATCTCTCTACTAAGTTCTTTTAGTCCCTCACTGGGTTACAAAGGGAGCTTCCTCTCTAACTTAATAAAGACAATATAATGTATTCTACTTTCTTTGACATTCTTGTAGTTTCATTGATGGGATGTTGAAACCAGAGTCTTACGTGTACTAGGAAACATTCACTCACTAAGCCACATCCCTAGCCCTTTATGAGACATTTCAGTCTGTATACCAGGCTGGCCTCAAACTGGTTATCATCCTGTCTCACTTCCTAGGGTGCTGGGATTGGAGGCACATGTTGCTATGCGTGCCTCATTTCATTTCTAGAAAACATTCATATTTGATCAAGATAAAATGTGTCCATTTCTTCCTGCACATGTTTTCATTCTGTGCATTTGCAGTTCAACCACAGCTTCAAAATATTTCAGTACCCCCAAGAGCCAGGTACCTTTTCAATTCTCCACTGGACAGTTAAGGAACTTTCCTGGCAACCGTCCTTTTTCCAATGGATGCTTTCTTTTGGGGGCCACCCAGACCTGTGAAAAGACTCCACTGCATCTCTCCCACACTGGCCTTTCATGGCTACACTTACATCTGTCTTCCTGCTTTTAATTCCTTATTCCATTTCATATATTCCCGAAAGCTTGCTGAAACAAGATAAATTCTTCTCAATAAAGTTGCAAGCTTGCTGGACACTTGCTATGTGTACATATTTGTGAGTGGCAAAGGGACGTTTTGATTCACATATGTATCATGTCATGAAAAATAGATTGAAAGAGCAAAACATTTATAAGAAAGCTAACTAAGCCAAGTAGAATTTTACTTCTAAGGTTTTCGCTTCATTTAGTTATGTATCTATGTCGGGGCTTGTATGTGTGCCAGTGAAGATGCCCACAGAGATCAGAAAAGGAAGTTGAATTTCCTGTAGCCGGAGTTAGAGACATTTGTAAGCAACCTGTGGATGTTGGACACCAAACTGGGTCCTCTGCAAGAGCATCAATTATGCTAACCACTGAATCATCTCTCCAGCTCCTCAAGTAGAATTTTAGACCCAGAAAGATGGGAATCTTTCAGGCTAAAACTGATAAAACTAGAATAATGGTATACTCAAAGTTTGACCAAGGACACACTCTTAGCAAACGAAATTCAAGCTATGAATGCTGCTATCCAAGTTGTCTAATGCCACATTCGGGGCATTTTACCATCGACAAAGCAATACATAATCACTCTGGCTGGCAGATCAGGCAGACAGTGCCCAGTCAATCAGTACACTAAAACAGAATAAAGAGAAATGGTGTTCACTGTTGAGCTATAAGGGTTTATAAACCTCTCAGCATGATGCACAGAGTGTACGAAATAATCGTGAAATGGGGACATGCACATGACAGCTTGCATGTCTTTATACTCAAGATTGTAAATATTTAGGAAATACACATAATTCAACAAAATATTCCTTTGAGATAGAGAAGAAAATGTGCATTAGATCCCACAGAGCCTGAAAAAATAAAGCCACCAGCCAGTCCAATACACTTACTTCAGGTGCATTGCTGAAACTCAAAAATAACTGCCTTCTGGCTTTTCTAAGTCTTCTTTGCTTTGGCGGAGAAACCCTGTCCTAACTAATAAATTAGCCTTTGGCTTAGTAGCCTAATGTTTTAGAACTTACATTCTTATTTTCATCTGTCAAAGCATAGCTCCTCACTATCAACTTCCATTAAACTTTTAATTTCTGGATTTAAATTTTAAGTTATGATGAAACTTTAAATTTTCCACTTTCCCGTTCATGACATCTTTTCCTTACTTTATGACAATATCTCTTCTTATCTTCCTGCAGATTTTAATTCCTCACAATATTTATTCCCCCCAGCTTCACAGGAGAGTTCAGGCAGCCTCTGTTACTCTAGACTTCACTCACCAGCAGTCTAGCGGTTGTGCAAAAGACTCGCGGAGATTTATTTTAATAACCTAAAATATAGTTCATGTCTAGAACTGATGCTTAAAGATGCCATGCAAGATTGACTTCTGACCCTTCTGCTTCATAGCTTGAGGGGTGAGTGTGTTTTTGGAAACATCCAGACACCCTTCGTACTCCCATTGTGTCTGTATTAGTTACTTCTCTCATTGTTGTGACCAAGTAGCTGACAGGAAGACATTTAAAGGAGAAAGACTTCATTCTGGCTTCCAGTTCAAGGGACTACTCCATCGTGGTAGGCAAGACAGTGCAGGAAGATGCTACTCACATCACATCTGCATTCTGAAGGCATGGAGAGGAAACAGGAAGTGAGGATGGGCCTTAACACCTTAGGTCCACCTCTAAGTGACTCACCTTCTGCAGCAAAGCTTCACCTATTCAGGTTCTAAACCTTCCCAGAGCCAACAGGAGCCTATCAGGAAGGTCTCACATTTGGATCACAGCTGTATCATATCTGTGCCCTAGCTAAAGAGGCATAAAGGTGACTATGTTAAGGGATTAATGGTAGTTTTAGGTGAATGCTTCCGTTTTATAAGCAACACTCCAGAAAGCCCACTTGGAAATCCCTTGCCTTAGCCAACCCTCAGGACCTAAACACCAAGAACTTTAGGGAAAATTGGAATCTGGTCCTTCTGTGTAGAGTTTAGGAATAGACATGGGAAGGCTTTGTCTGCAGCAACAGAGAAGGAGCATCTCACATAGCAAGTACTCCCTGCATAACCAATTCCACCGAACAAAACCAGCGCAGCTCATGAAGATGTAGCATCTTCTTCCGGGTGGACCCCTGTTAGTTACCAGGCACACTAGAAGATGAACAGGTATAGATAGGCACAGATGTTTGGTTGGACCCAATATTGATATCAGAAAATGCCCAAGCTTGATCCGTAAATCCAAAGAGATATTCTAACCTCCGAAACAGAAGGCTTAAATTTGGTTCCCACAACTTCAGGACTTAACCCAGTGTCCCACACTACTTTCCAGCCTGGTGGGTGGCATCCTAGCTGGTCCTGTACAGTTTCAAATGAAGCCTTACTGATATGGATGGTATAGTTGCCTGGCACAAGAAGGCGCGGTTCCCTGGGTTGCTCTCTGGGTGAAGTCTGGGGCTTTTGAGATTTCACATTCATCAGGTGCTTCCAGTACCCAAGTTTTTGGTCATTGTTGTTGTTTGTCATCTCTAAATTTCAGCTGCTTGTTTCTTGCTTGCTCCAGCTTCAAGTGTTGTAGTTCAGCCTGTCCTAATCTCTGCCACTCTCAGCTTTCCTCGTCTCAATCTTATTACTGTCTTAGTCATTTTTATTGCTTTCAATGTAATATTTAGTGAAATTGAGAGTTTAACCCACTTTTCTCTCTCTAAAGCTTTATACTAATATGCACTATCCCGTTTTTTTAAACCTGAAGGAAATTTCAGAGTTACAATAAATCAGTTCATAAACAGAGATAAATCCAGCAATGTATCCCAAAAGGCTGCAGTGTCTTATATTAGTGAAAATTACTCTTCAAAATCAATTAGTTTTAAAATGCTTTTCACTACCCAAAGACTAAACAGAAAGAATAAAGGATGTGTTAAAATGTAAAGTTCACTTTATTTCTATGAGAGGCAATTCTTTCCAGCTGTCTACTATATCACAGAAACTCAGTTTAATTAAATTCCACAAGTACTTTCCATGGTCCTAAGCAAGTTACCTGTTAACAGGAACCTTGCCAGACTCTGAACATAAGATATAAATGAACCCCAGTCTTCAAATACTCTATTACAGGTGACAGGCACATACACATACATCCCCAGAGATACATATACCCTCACACCAAACACTCACCCTTACCCTCTAAATACATACTTGTGTAGACACACACACACACACACACACACACCACATACATGCAACCCATCTCTCAAACACACACATATCTCCAAAACCAGACATACATGCATATATGCACACATAAATGTACATAAAAATTAGACACGCATACATACACATGAACATACACAAACACGCAGGCAATTCTATATAGGGAGAAATAATTTATGGTAAAGAAATGAAACCTCTTGAGCAAACATGGCATGTTTTGACACAGATCTAAGAAACAAGAGAAAGTGACTTTGAAGGAGGGGAAGGCTTTCTTGTCTCCCATCTTGGTCCCTTGTTTCCCTTCTTGGTTATATATATTTCAGCTCGAGCAAAAGATTTCATTTCACCAGGCATACAAACATTATTTTTGGTTTTGATTTGTTTATTTTATTTTATGTGTGGGGGTATTTTGCCTTCACATATCCATGTGCACAACGAGTGTGACATGTGTGCCAGATGCCCTTGGGGAGAAAAGGAGTTAAAAATGAGAGCCACCATGTGGGTGCTGGGAATTTAAACCCCGTAACCAATGACCCAACTCTCCAGTCCCAAGACATACAAACTCTTGTCACCTAATGCAACTTATTTTTTAATATATAACATCAACAAGTTTTGGTGTCTTAGGTATTCCATTTTGTGAATATCATGTCCTAGATTTGGATCTGGAAACACTATGTATAATGATATTCAGAGATTTTGAGGAGGATCGGGGACTTTGGATGATCATTTCAATTCTCTAAGCAATATTTTCTCTGTGCAAAATTTCCATTTCATAGAGTAAATTCAATAAAAATATCTATGAATCAAGAAACAATTTACTTGACATTTTCAGCTATCCTAACCTTAAAAGTAAAAACTATTAGGGTTAGCCTTATCCATTACATGGGAGCACAGAGATTTCGGGGTTTTCTCATTGTGATAGCTGCGTCACTAGGTATTCCCAAGATACAATGACATAAATATAAGAAAACTCCAAGTACAGGAATGAATGTGGGATCTAAATTCATATGTACATCCATATACATGGATAACCCAAATTCACTACCTCGCTGGCTTTCTGAATTTTTGCCATTAAATTATACAGGAAACAGAACTGTATAATGATTTATAGTTTGTATTTTTAAATTTTTGAATAATCTAGTATGTATAAGCCCCTGGGTGGTAAACATGGTCAACTTTATTGGGTTGAGAGACACCTCTGAGTTTTATGAGCTCACTTTGGGCTTATCCATGAGCATATTTTTTTTTTTATTTTAGAGACAGGGTTTCTCCATAGCTTTTTGGCTCCTGTCCTGGAACTAGCTCTTGTAGACCAGGCTGGCCTCGAATTCACAGAGATCCGCCTGCCTCTGCCTCCCGAGTGCTGGGATTAAAGGCGTGCACCACCACCGCATATTTTTTTTTTTTTAAAAAAAATGATTTGATGTAGTGAATGGCAACGCTTTGCCTAGACCAGAAGCTGCTGGAATGGTGGAAGCTGGAGGCTAATTTGGAGAGGTGGATCTTGAAGCCCTGACTCATTCTGTTTACCTGCCTTCCAGAAATCATGAGGTCAGCACCTCTGTCCTACTGTGTCTTCCTGTCTGCTTCACGACAGCCCCACAGTGATGGAACATGAAGCCAAGGACTGAAACATGATAAATCCTTACTAATTATGGTTATTTTCTCGAGTGTCAGGCATAGCAGTGACAACCTAAATAAACATACCTCAGCATCCTTGGTCACTTAATTTTCATTCCTCGACAACTAATATTTTTGTCACTTCATCCTATATGGAGAAATATAATTTCATTTTTTCATTTAATATAGACAGAATGTTTTACCATATTTCCCTGTCCAGACAGATAAAACACAAAAGAATATAAATGTTGGAATCTTTGGAGTCTATAGAGATGGCTTGGTAGTTAAGAAAACTACTCTTCAAGAAGACCCACATTAGTTCCCAGTGCCCATATGGTCTCTCACTACCACATCAATACCCTCTTCTGGTCTCCAGACACTGTATGTACACGTTCACAAACTTACATATAGACACACAAACATGAAAATTAATGTATTTTTTAAACCACCTAAATATTTATATTAACACAAAGAGCTAATTTTGATTAACTTTCCAATATTCAACCAATATGTTATTTTACCGAGTAAATAAAATTCTCAGCAGTTCAAAGAGAAGGCACAGGGGTATGTGAGTCTATCTGTTACTTTCGCCTTCTCAGAGAATGACAACACACAGAAAAAAAAATCATACATTCATTTACAGACCTAAAACTTAAGAAAATAGTCCATTTATTGGATTTTCCCCCCTGGTAAAACAATTTAGGTTTAGAAAATGAATGTAATTCTTCCAATATGAAGTAGGCCATGAAATGAGGCTATTCTTTCCAAGGTGAAATTAATGTACTAAATTCCATGAGGACTGTTGTATGCTAGCAGGTTACAGGCCCTTCTGTGTTAGAAGCTGATCTCAAATGTAAGAAGCATGTAGTTTTAAGAATGTCATACATCTATATTCCAAAATGCATAAAGGGGAAAAATAGTATGAAAATTATACAAGTTGGGATGGTGAAATGTATGTGTTAACTTAGCAAACCGTCATGTGTCAAATCAAACATCATTTCTAGATATGTCTACGAGGGAGTTTCCAGGACAGATTAACTTGTTTTGTTCTTGTTGCTGTTTGTTTTCATGAAATAATTTATTTGCTGTTCTGGGCATTTGGACCAAAAAAAAAGTGCCAGTCTAAACTGCATAAAAAGGTTTGTGTCATGCCATGCATGATCTGCCCTGCAGCTTCCTTCTGTTCACTGCTAGAGAACAACTCAGAGCTAGAACAAAGTGTTACGGAGAGCTGATAATATAGCCAACAAACAACAAACACAGAAAGGATGGACCAAAATCTGCTGTGCTTTCAGACATTCACAAGTCCAGTTATTTACAGAAATGAGTCTAGGTTTGTTTGGGATCCAGAACAGGGTAAATGACTGGTCCTCTGGCAAGAGTCTTGACCCTTTCCCATTTTTTCCCTACATAGTGCCATAGCTCACCAAGTCCCAATATAGCTTCATCATCCATCACCATGCTCCTCAAATTCAGTCAAACAGTTATTTGGAGAATGAAGGCAAAGACTGGGGAGAGGTGAAAATAACTTTGTAGAAACATTTTTGACACAACGCCGAATTCAGTGATGAGTTATTATCAGATACTCTCAGACAGAGACCACTGTGACCTAGCTGTATCCTGAAACCTGCTCACAATAGAAAGAAAATATCCACAGACACCATGGCCTGGCTGCATCCTGCATTCTACAGTAGGAAGATGTGAGACTCTCAGAACTGATGATATAGATGTCTCGTGCATTATATTTAGATGAGGAAAAAGATGCCCTCAGGCACAATGGTTCTGATTCTTCCTCCAGTGTCTTTTTCCCTCCTGAAGTGCTCAGACTTTGCAAAAGTTGAGCCAGTGTTTACACTGCTAATCACAAAGATTAAGAATCCAGAATGAGACTGCCTCTGAGACCTGTCTCCCTGCCCCCCATTTTATATTCCTCTCTAGAGCTGGGATTAAAGGCATGTGCTGTGGGACAAAGGTTTTACCCTTTGTGTTTCTTTGGAACTGAAAGGCTGTGGGACCAGGCGGGACAGAAACCTCTGTCAACAGAATGGTGCCCAACATGGACAACTGAATCCACATAAAACCTGGGAGAGTTTGAGAAGGAATTCTAGACACAAGAATAGAGGTAAGCACGACTTCTTGGTAACATTTTCTCAGGTGCGCTATGTTTGCTAGAGGCAAGTGCACCTCATTTAAAAGAGGCTTCCTGACTCAGCTTTAGCAGCAAAAACCTTGCAGTTTTTTTAAGAGACCCCACCACCAAACACATAAATGGTGTTTCTGAGTAGCTGATAGCTTGCTTCTTGGTGGTGGCAGGGACCTTGAAATACCATAGAATTGTAACAATAAACATGGCTCTGGCAAGTACCTCGGCCATGAGGCTAGACTCTCAGAAAGCTAAGGAATGGGGTGGATCTAGCTGTCAAAGCTACAGCTTTTATCCTAGACGTATCATTTAGCAAATTAAAGACTCGTGTGGTCAGAAAAAAGAGAGAGATACAGTAAAGATCGATTCAAAGACAAAGAAAACCTCCAAACAGTTTACAGTGTGTTAAAAAATATATATGTAGGCATGGGAGAGAAAAATAAAAAGGATAAAGCCCTTAAAATAAATAAGAAAGAAAAAGAGTAGTTGGGTATGGTGGTACACACCTTTAATCCCAACACTTGGGAGGCAGAGGCAGGTGGATCTCTGTGAGTTCAAGGACAACCTTGTCTACAGACTGTCAGGACAGCCCAAGATACACAGAGAAACCTAGTCTCAAAAACTGAAAAATTAAAAGTAAAATTAAAAGAAATAGAGGTTAAAATAGAGCCATGTAAAGATGGAAAACACACAGAGAATCTGGATACTGTATGTTATTATGCTCTCTTTGAATTGTTTGAATGCTGAGGAAGGAGTAACAGCTGCTAAAAGAGATTTTATTATAAATGTTGCCGAATTAATCCAAATACATATTTTGAAAATGCTTTGACTTCAAATTTTAAGTCAAAAGATATGCTACTTTGGAGAAGAGGTTTTGTTTTTGTTTTTGCAGAAAATGAGAGGCTGTGGATTCATTCTGGGCTAAGAAAAATCAGGTTGATCAAGGAAGACCCGCTGAGAAATCTCTAATAAGAACAGATGGCCCAAATGATCCAACGTTTCAGAGGACCTCTGTTGGAGTTTTCTCTAAGTTTCATCCAGAGCAGTTTCAAGACTGATAGCTGAGATTACCAAGCCTCACAGAAGTTTCCAGTCAGGACTTTACAGCAATTCTAAATTTTCTTTAGGTCCATGTAAGATTCTCAGCACCCCCAATCTGCAGGAAGTAGCCTGGAAAACTACATCCGCATTCAAAAAATGAATTATGGATTTTTTTCTTTGTTTATAGTGTTGGTTACAAGTTGTATAATGATCAGGAGAAAGCTAAACAAGGGAGATTTAATTCAGAGTTCTTGTTTTGAAAAAAGGGGCAGGGGGTGCTGCAGGACATGTTTTTACCTGGAAAGATTTGTTTCTTGTATTTATTTAATAAAATGCTGATTGGCCAGTAGTCAACCAGGCAGGAAGTGGAGGTGGAGCAATGAGAACAGGAGAATTCTGGGAAGGGGAAAGATTCAGTCTGCAGTTATCACCCAGACACAGAGGAAGCAAGATGAGAATGCTTCGCTGATGAATGGTACCAAGCCGCATGGCTAAAACAGAAAAGAATTATGGGCTAATAGACATTATAAGAATTATACTCTGAGATAATAGGTCAACCAGTTTATAATTAATGTAGACCTCTGTGTGCTTCTTTGGGACTGAAAGGCTGTGGGACCTGGTGAGACAGAAACCTCTGGCAACAGATATGCTCCACTGGGATTAAAGTCAGGTACCATCTGATTTCTATGGCAACTAGTGTGGCTATTGGGATTAAAAGTGTGTATTACCATAACCTGGTCTGTAAGGCTAACCAATGGGACTGTTTTACTCTCAGGTCTTCAGGAAGTCTTTATTTACTGAAATGCAATTGAAATGCCGCTACAAGGAAGCATGTGACACAGAAAGTGTGTAGCAGAGGAAGCATCTTGCTTAGAGCTGTAAACCAAAGACACTCTAAGCAGCATTGTTAAGATTCTCTGCTGATTTAGTTCTTCTGTAGGCACAAGCACACATCTGCCACCTCCCCCAGACAGTTCATCCTCGTAGAGTCTGTATGGAGTAACACTGGGGTCCTTTGTCAAGCTACCTCCTTTTCCTTATGAAAATCAATGCAAAAACAAGAGAAGAAAATAAAAGCCAACTTTCAACTAAGCTAAAAGAGTATACTTTTATGTCTATCATAATTAAATTTATTTAATGGATTAAGAATCTGAGAAAGGTTGATATTGATGGATTCGAATAAATAGGAAGACTCATCTAAGACGTTTTATTTATAAAAATGGAAAGCATGCCCTTGGAATACAAAGACAAAGATGGATAAAATAGCATAATATTTTATAAGGAACACAGGCAATCTGTAAGTACATCTTCCAAAAGTAGACTGAAGTAAAGCAAGCCTGGCTATGCCAATCTCAACATGTTTTAAGAAATCTAAAATGCACTCAACTAATACAACCGTGACTGTTTTTAACCCTTAGCTAGCAGCATTGTGATCATTTATTTCCTCCTCAGATAAGGAACAGTGTTGGAGTCTCATTCTCACTTCTTTTTGATAGTGCACTTGAGACCTTGGCAGTGCAAAGGCGTGACAAACCGCTGGTCTTAATCCTGAAAGCTCCATAAAGCAAGTAACTGTACTACGAAGAGAATTGCCAAAGGTCACCATTTAAATGTAAGGTCAAACTCCCACTGAATTTTTCCGTATAAAGAATCAAGAGTTTCAAAATTAATCACCAATATATATATATAACAACAAAATCAGAAATACACCACTTATAATGAAAAAGTAAAAGCCCTGTGCAGGATATGTGGACTAAGCTCACGGGAAGTATGCTTTTGTGAACAGAAGTTCACAGATTAAAAAAAAAAAAAAAAAAAAAAAAAAAAAGTGACACCTATATTAAAGATTCTAAGCTTTTTCCATATCTATTTTTTGCAGATTTTTAAAAATCTGATGATTTGAAAAATCATACACATGGACAGACACACACACACACATTCATTCATTCATTCATTCAGGCCTGGAAGCTACAAAATAAAATCAGTCTCACTGGGCAAATACCAAGATGCTGGATGTTGGTTAGGTTGAGTTGGGTTGTACACTGTCTGGAAGCTTGGTGGGAGGTCCTGTTTCCTCAGTGTCCCCAGCGTGCAAAGGCTACCTTGCTTCCTGAGCAATGGTTTCTTTGACTCTTCTGCATCTCACCACTTTGTCACTGACTATCCTGGATGTCCCTTTCTCGTTAAGAACCCGGCGGCTACCACAGTCCACCATGGAATCACAGACTAACAGGACAGTGGAGCTGCTTTACAACAGCGTCAGGTTACTAAGCTCTGGCTTCTGATGGAAGGTGCCTCATACCAAAAGGGCTTTGTACTTTAGCCCACTGTTTGCTATGTTTATCACGTGTTACCAGAGCACTTTTAGCTCTGTTATTAGGTGTTAAAGACTGAACAAGCCGCTTGATGCCTCTGAGCTTCTCATCTCAAAAAAAAAAAAAAGGAAAAGAAAAGAAAAGAAAAGAAAAAGAAAAAATGGAAAAAGAAAATTTTCTCTGCTTTTTGCACAGGATTACACCGAGGTTAAATTCGGAAATTCACAGATGACATAGAACCAGACAAGATTTTTGCAAGTGGGCTACATTTACTAATCAAAAAGAAAACCCTTGAAATATCATACAGATCTTGTTGACCTGTGAGGTTCTGATATCTGGAGGTGTCTTTGTCTTTGATGGTGGATTATCTAGGAATTCCCTTGAATGAAATGAGCACAGATTTATTCTTATCCCAGGCTTTGGATCTGAAGATCTCCCATCACCTTAGGGGGTGAAGATCTCTTAGAAACCGACTCAGAGCAGCATCAACAAATTTATTACCAGTGATTATAAGTTACTGTCAGAGCTCCACTACCATTGCTCAGCAGCAAACCTTAGCGTCACCCACATGCCTTAAACAAAGATTGTGTAATTAAAACTATCCCATTGAAACAGATCTCTATTTATACATCAAACGTAGAAAGAATATATTCTAGTATTTATCAAACAGTAGAATTGTAAACAAATTTAAGAAATCTTTTAAATAATATTCTAGCACTTACATGGACATTCCTCTGATATTGGTCATAGCTTCACTAATAGAGAAAATTACAGAGTGTTTTTTTAATGTGGTAGGGTGAGGTGAGGAAAGCTCAGAAAGAACCCGAGAATGGCACAGTTCTTATCCTGCTACATTCAAGGCATCTGTAAGTCATCTTAACTTAAGTTACTTGTCATTTTGTTGCCTGGTGATAGATAGAAATAAAGAAAGTGACTATGATTAATGTCTTTGGAGGACTTTTGGCGAATCAAATGAAAACTCACTCATTTACTGCCTCACAAAACATAGTGCATGTGTCAAAATCTATCCTTTTAGTATCTACTGTTTGCAAGAAAATGATTACTGAACCCACAAAAGGAAAAACATTCAAATAACTATCTCTCCTGGCTAAATTCTGTTACAGTTACCTTTTATTTTGTCCATCCTTATGCCCAGGCATACAAAATCGCCTCTTAATTTTGCCAATTATTTGATTTTGATCACGTGGAACAATGGACGAGCGAGTAAAGTCATAAGTGAGAGATACTGTGAAGTTGAACAGTCAGTCATTAGTGGTCATTGCTTGGTGGTCAAACACATCTCTACCACCCTGAAGGAACACAACCAAGTGGTCGATACCATAAAACCAACTGCTTCATGGACAGCAACGAGACAACAATAAATCCCAAAAGAGCCTGATTTGGGTGGAGAAATAGAGGAATGTGTCTTGTCACCTGTAAGACACAGAACTATATCACCTTTTGCACTATGAAACTGTTACTGGGGAAGAGGGGCAAGGAGAGGAATTTCATAATGGTGATAGAAAAGGCTAGACCTGATGCCAGTATTAACAGACCTATAAGCTCTGGATAGTTAAACTGATCCAAGAGTCACCATCTCTCCTAGTTTGATTTCCGTGCCTGTGAAAAGACATCCTGACAAAAAGCAGCTCAGGGCAGAAAAGGTTTGTGTTACCTAAGAGTGCCAGGCTATAACTCACCATTACAAGGAGGTCACAATGGCAGGACCTTGAAGCAGCTGGTCACATCCGTCCACAGGAATTGAGCATGAACACATACATGCTCCTTGCTCAGCTAGCTTTCTCTACTTTTATACAGACCATAGCCCAAAACTTGGGAGCACAAATGTCTACTTCAGACTGAGTCTTCCCTTCATTCCAAATACTTCTTTTCAATAAGGAAAGTCTATGAAAGCTCATGTATTTCTACCTTGAGGTTGGGTTGTGGTGTGCCTGGGTGGAAAAACAAATACAAAACATGATTTTTGTACTACTCAGAGAGTGGTGCTTGAATGACCATATTTAAACAGGCAGAAGAAACTCACTAGTGACACCACTGCAAATCTCTTTTGAATAACCAAGACATTTATTGAGCTCAGAAGCAGCAGCTTCGGCAGTTGGTACACTCATGAGTTACTCTTTAGAAGCCTAAGCCAAAGTTTCCAACTGTGAGTTGTAGACAAGACTCAATTCTTGGAGAATTGCCATGGCTGGGCTTAAAAAACATGAGCATTTGCTTTTATCCCCTAGTGAATATCTAAGATGCAATGCGTGTGCTCTTATGGGAAAAAAAAAGAAAACAGCTGTTCAAATCATGTGTCAGTTTTTTAATTCACTGTGTTTTTATCCAACTAGTAAAGTACTTAGAAAGGTATCGAAGAAGAGGGAGACATAAGTACAATCTGGACTGTCTCTGGCTGCTTGTGATCATGTGATGATGCCTTTATCTAAGGAGAAATATAATAATAAATAAAGACAAGAGTTGGGAATACAGTGGATGTAAGATTGAGATGCTACTCAGATGTCCTCAACGTGAGAGGAGCATCGGAACAAGACTGCTGCTCATAGTAAGGAGCCCAGGCATCCTTACAATTTAATGGTCATCCTTTGGTATTTTAATAAAAACAATCTCAATTTAGACATTAGTACATGAACATTCAAACTACATATAATAATAAAAAGCTGTATTACTCATTTCAAGAAATTACTTTGCCTCATAAGATTATTTTGTTTTGCCTTAGAAGATACAGAAGTGTTAAATACAAGGTCCATTTGCTTTACTTTATATAGGATAAAATTTAATTTCAATCATAAGATCACTTTGTCTTAGAATATACAGAAATGCTAAGTATAAGATCAATTTGCTTTGCAATATACAGGATAAAGTTTAATTTCAACTAAAATGTTCTCTGCAGTTTACTTCAGCTCAAACTGTTTCTGAATTTGCTGTTGTGTGAAGACTAAATGCACCAGGATGAAGACGAAGTTAAAACCGAGGCAATGCTTTGTTCTGTCTCTATTAACATAAAACACCTGCAGACTAACCTCATCCCACCACCAGTATTCAACAACAACAAAAACAAACCTTCCACGTAGTTTCCAGACTTTAAATTCTAGTAGTGTTTTATTGTTCCATCAAGCATGTGGAGTCCATTCCATCTTGTCCTCTAATCTATTCTCTTGCTAACTTTATCTCCTAAATAGCTACATAAACCAAGGTAGCCACAGAAATTTTATAGTCTATGTCCAAGCACAGAAATATTGAGTGAACTAAACATTTCTTTTTCAGACCCACAGTGCAAACAACAGAGATGCATTGGGACCTGAAGAATAGCAACTAACCACTGCATTTTCCTCTGGATGCTGCTGCAACAAATTGGTGTAAAGTGATTAAACACACTCTCCCTCTCTACACACACACACAGGGAGCGGTTAATTTACTACTTTACAGACCAAAATGTCAGAGTCTAAAATGAGTAAGGATTGGGGGAAAAATTCATTATTGTATCTTTTCTAAGGTTGAGAGGATATTGTTCTCTACGACTGTGACCCTACCCTGTAAGCAGAGACTGCTCATTCATTTCAGGCTGCCCAGACCTGAAATAATCACATAGAAACTGTACTAATTAAAACATTGCTTGACCAATCACGTAGGCATATTGCTAGCTACCTCTTATGTCTTAAATTAACCCACCTGTGCACCACTACCAAGTCATGGCCTACCAGCAAGGTTCGAAAAGGATCCTGTGAGCATCTTTCTTCTTTTGCATGGCTTCTCTCTTACTCCACCTACTTTCTCCCAGAATTCAGTTTAGTTTTTCTGCCTAGCTATGTTCTGCCCTGCCATAGGCCTAAGCAGCTTCTTTATTCGCTAACCAATAAAAGCAACACATATATAGGACTTCCCACATCATCTCCCCTTTTCTTTCTAAATAAAAAAGGCTTTAACTTTAGCGTAGTAAAATTACATATGTAAAACTGGTATCAAGCAAGAATTACAGTTACAATTTTGATTTCTACTTTATCATAACTAAGAAAAACTATAAATATAACTATTCTTCAACTCAATCAAAGACTTCAGAAGGATATAATATAACCTAAGTAAACAGGAAGTGCATTGTAAGCAACTTTCAAAACTCTAGAATTGACAGAGACATCTCGTTGCCTGGACAGTCACTTAAAGTTCTTCTGTAACATTGGGGCAGCCATATTTAGCCTACAAGCCCATAGTATCCAGCAGACATTTCCATGAAGCAGGAAATTTGAAGATCTTTTAAGCCTTGTACTGGCAAAGTTCAAGCAACACATATACAGAAGGACTTCCCACATCACTACCCTGTACCTTCAGGCCCACCAACTGTATCCCCTCTTTCTGTCTATCTTTCTCCCCTTCTACCTCTTTCTTCCCCTCTTTTTGATGTCCCCTTCCATTCTTAGATCTCCAGACTCTTGCAAATTCTCTAAGTCTGTTGTTTCTTCCTGTTGTGTGGGAAATGCAACATCACACACACACACACACACACACACACACATCTGCTTACCCCATAAATGGAGTCCATTTCAAATCAAACTATGAATACCATCTGTGCTGGATAGTTTTAAGTTAACTTGATACAAGTTAAAGTCATCTATCTGAGAGGTGGAAACCTCCATTAAGAAAATGTCACCAAAGATCAGATTGAAGGAAAGCCTGTATGGCATTTCTTAATTAATGATTCATGTGGGAGGGTTGAGTCTATTGTGGGTAGTTCAATCCCTGGGGTGGTGGTCCTGGGTTCTATAAGAAAGCAGACTGAGTAAGCTATGAGGAGCAAGACATAGTTGGTTACTCCTCCGTGTACTCTCCTTCCCTGTTTGAGCTCCTGTTCTGACTTCCTGTGATCTGGAAATGTAAGACAAATAAACCCTTACCTCCCCAACTTGCAATGAAACCCTAACTACAACACCACCAACTTGGAGAACCAAAGAGTTTTATTTGAGGTTAATTATAGGAAATGTGGGTGAGGAGTTATTTATAGATTCAGAAATGACTCAAAGACAATTATACCATCAAAACCTAACGTAGCATGGTGACAGCCCATGGAAGCTGGAAACTGGTACACAGTGCATGACCTGCAGGCAGCACAAGAGACTGGAGTGTCCTTTCCAAGTGTCTCAGGTGACCTGAGCATCTTCCAGGTCTTTGTGTCTTCTAAAGAGTTCTGTTGCTATTCCCTTCTTTCAGGCTACTTGGCTGGTCCCTGATTCTTCCAGGTAGATGGGTTTCTCTGGGAGTAATATACAGTCATCTTTTTGCTCATATACTAATAGGGAATGAATCTGTTTAGTTTCAGGGACTTCCTGAAGCTTTTTGAGTTGATCACTTTCTGTCTTAAGGAGCTTCCCTGCAGAATGGAATGTTCAAATTTCAGAGGAATCTGCTACACTTCACCAGCACATCTCTTCTTCCCAAGGCCTGTCGTGTAATCACACCAATAAGTCTCATTAGCCTCATAGAGAAACATGATCAGATTCTGGGGATTAGTGCATTAGCATACTTGAGAGGCTGTTATTAGTCTATTGTATCACATAAGGCTAGGTATATTTCACTGAAAATCAATGCCAGTGTAAATAAAGGAATTTGTTTAGCTTGAATATTACAGCTTCCCATTAAATAAAGAGAAATTTTCTTATTACTTACTCAAGTTATGGTTTTGGACTCTTTATAGGGAATAACATGTGATTAAAAGAGCCCTCTCCCCAACAGAAGATCAATGTCCTAACACAGTAATGAATAAATATTGAAAAAATATTGAAACATGGAAAGCCCTTTAACTTGAAAAATCTATATAAAAAAACTATTTTAAGAAACATGTCAATCAAAATCAGTCTCAGTTTGACAGTCTTTCGTTATGCATATTTCATCTTTGAATATTTTTATGTTAATAACCAATAAATTCTTGGTTAAAATAAGGCCACCAACATTTTGCCAATACTTAAGATTAATTTCTTTTATTTTTCTAACAGAAATTTATTTCAAGAGTTAAAAAATAGTGTGTTTTAAATGCTTTTATTGAATGACAAATCTAATTAGAAGAACTTCTGTCTTTAAACTTTAAAAATTAGGTCAGAAAAAAATGCCTTGATTAGGGTTTACTAAATATGACCTACATGAAATCAAATCAATGGTAATACAGACCATACAATATTTGCATTGACTTAAGATTTTCAAATGCTATATGTGCTTTAATGTGTCACTTAATATTTTAACTTGCATGCCATGTTAAAATCAAGCTAAACTGAATATTAAAGACTTCTCATTATATGCAAGTAAGTTTTCTGAGATCCCTCACTTAATAAGTGGTATCTCATAATGAGTGGAAGGATGATTGGGAGACAAATGAAGGAAATGTCAGATTCTCTCTGAAATTCACTCTCTCCTCTGGAGAGACATCTGCAAATTCCATGCCTTCTAAATTCTGGCATTAACTCCTAAGGCAAATGACATTTTGCATTACAAGCAGTGTGTGTTGCTGGGGCAACCTTGAAATCACAGGTAACCAAGCTTCGTTCATGGTTCCTTAGAACACTTGGCCTCAGTATATATGTCTTAGCTAGGGTTTTATTGCTCTAAAGAGATACCATGACCACGGCAAATCTTATAAAGGAAAGCATTTACTTGGTGCTGACATACAGTTCAAAGGTTTAGTCCATTTTCATCATGTTGGGAAGCATTTCAGCACATAGGCAGACACGGTGCTAGAGAGGAAGCTGAGAGTTCTACATCCAGACCAGCAGACAGTAGGAATAAAAAGAGAAACTGGGACTGGCTATAGTATCTAAGACCTCAAAGCCCACCCCCAGTGACACACTTCCTCCAACAAAGCTGCACCTCCAATAGTGCTATTCCCTCTGAGTCCATGGGAGCTATTTTCACTCAAACAACACTGTGCACAAGTATAGATGCTCCTCTTTCTACATATTAGATAATGAATTTGAGGACTGTAAAACCATTAAAGAGAAAAGATATCCTTTTTCTCATGACCTAGACCAAACATTAAACTTTAAAAAAATATTAAAGAAGACATATCTTCATTTTCTTTTAAGGAAGTTAAACCCTTACTTGGGGCTTCTTGGAATTCAGTGGTATGAATGTACATTCCATGGAACACAGACTTTACTCCATTTCCTATTAAAATACACATTAATGCTAAAATTGCTCTTTTATGCTTAGTTTCTTGAGATTCTTAGTATATTCCTGTCAAATGAACAAATTCAAAGGCATTCTCTATCACCATGGGCTGTTCATAGTTTATCTGGCAGAGAAGAATATTCAGTGTGAGACATTCCTATCATTGCTTGCTATTATTCCTGAGATATTAGAACTCTTTTTAAATTTACTTGTAAACTGAGACTGTGTTTTCACAGACCAGAATAATCACACAGATACTATATTAGTTACAACACTGTTTGGCCAAAAACTTAGGCCTATTCCTAGCTAGCTCTTACATCTTAAATTAACCCATTTCTATTAATCAAAGTAACACCATGAGATTGTGGCTTACTGGTAATGTTCTGGCATCTTTCTCCTTCAGCAGCTACATGGCATCTTCTTAACTGTGTCTATGCTCTCTCTATGTCTTTGTTTGGACTTCTCACCTAGCTTTACTCTGCTAAGCCATTGGTCAAAACAGCTTTATTCATCAACCAATAAAAGTAACACATATACAAAAGGACATCCCACCTCATTTAGTATTTTTTTCATTTTTTGAAATGTCCATACACTTATACAATGATTTTGATTATATCTACCTGTCATACCTACCATCAATCCCTCTAATGCTCCGATTCTGTCTCGCTCTCAACTTCATATCATTTTTAGATTGTTATCTGTATTTATTACTCTACAATTTCATAGTACTTACAGACATGTTAATTTAAAAAAAGAAAAAAACCAAATGAATAGCCAGGTTAAAACTGTTTTCCTTCCAGACAAAATCTCTGAATTGCCTCCATTAGTCCATAAAATCCTTCCTGAACCCAGAATTTAGAAATATTTGAAATCAATAATCTCTGGTGTTTTTTTCATTGGACTTTGCATCTCCTTCCTAAATTGGCAGGTCTCTCTCAGAAAGCATTGTCTACACCCAGCCTCCAGTTTAACTGTATACATTTTTTTTTCCAGATCACTATTTGTTCCTATCTCCAAACACTCACATTCCTTGCGTGGCTGTGTGACTGGCAGAAGCCTTCACTGCTGTGTGTGTGCCTTCACATGCCACTGCTAAATAATGTAGGCTTGAGAGGCTGATTTTGTTGGATTGCTGCTCTCTGTTTTGTGCCAAATCTACCTGGAAGATTTTTGTGCAGGCAACAATAAAAATCTTTACAAGCCCATAAATAGTCTAGTGGCCTCGTTTACAGTGTGCACTTACATAAGTTCCTGGCCTTGGCCATACAAACCCAGCTAACAATCTTCTGTGCTTCGGCTTATGTGTACACGTGCTTATTAAAGAACTTTATAGATCCATGAACAAATCTAATTAAAAGTTAACCAAAGATATAAACGTTATGGGCAGCCACCCGCTTGGATTTCACAAGCTACAGCTTCAGCGTGTACTTTTACGATTCTCCTAGGGCGGGTTTTCCATGCTTATATGTGAATGTAGAATGAAGACTTGAGTCCAAAATCTAAAAAGGTGAGTACTAACCTCACAGATGGAAACATTTGAAAAGTAAGAGGTAAGGCATATAAACTCACCCCTTTTTCACAGTAGGCTTCTGCAGAAATCTTTACAGGGCTGCTACTGGGCATTATCTTTTATGTTTTATATATACTTATGTGAATACATACACACGCATACACACACACACACACACAAATACATTGCTTGTACTTTGAGGTTATGCCTGTGGACACCAGCACTATGAGTACATCAGAAGCAAAGAATAGTCAATAAAACCAATGCCAAAAAGGCTAATTTGTTTCAAAGACAAACAATAAATATAGGCTATTCTTTTCCTTGATATAAAAATCTTGTGTCCATATTGAGATATACTCCTTTACAGAATTTAAAATAGGGACTTAGGGAATAAATGACATTGTGGTGAGTTTTTGATCTTTTCTATTTTTCAATATCATTCCATGGCTCCTCCAACTAGGAGTAATGCCATTCAGGACAGCCCCATGCTTAAGAATATAGTATTGCTTTTTTATGCCCTTTAAATGGGGGCATGTAGAAGATTAATGTGAGACGCATCCATGATCAAAGGCACAACACATGAATGAGAACTTCATGGAACAAGGTATTCTAGGGAAAGAGTCATGGTGTCTCTTCACAGCAATGGAAACTGTTAAGCTAGCGTGTACACATTAGTAGCCAGGTGACCCTGATGATGCTTACTTGGTTCAAACAGCATTTTGGGAAAGCTTCCTTGGTTTTTCAACAATATAATACCTGGAGATTTCCGTGCACAAATTTCTAGAAAATAATCTGCTTTAGAAAAGCTGCACAAAACTTCACAAAACATGATGCTCAGCTTTTATTGAATGATGAAAACATGCCTTATGGTTTATTGTGGTCAGCACATTATTTATTATGACAAACCAAGAAAAAATGCTGTGAATTCTTTATTTTTTAAGCATGAAGGTATCTTTTCCTGCTATTAGAAATGTCACAGTCATTAATTTTGTTTAAAATAACTTTTCTGTGCCTTTTGAATTCCTTGCATATAAACTAAGTACAAGCTTCTTAAAGTAATGCTTTCTTGTGGCCTAGAAGGATCCATCTTCCCACATTCTTTGGGCTATGCCACCTCTTCATTATCTATTTAACAATAGAGAATATTTGATTTATAATTTTACTTGATGGAAAAATAATTAAAAATAGACCCTGTGTTTCTTCATTTCAGTCAGCATTAAATTAATGGCATGAATCTTCTGTTAACTCAAAGGTGCATCTATTCTGAGTGTGTAGCAGTATACACTACAGGTATCTCTAGCATATACACATAAACTGTGTTATTGTCTTTCTATGTTCCTACTTAACTCAATGATGTTATCATTTGTGCCAAGGAAACTATACTACTGTGCAGTCATAGAGCTACTGTTCCATGTGAGAGATGAATGGCCCATTTTAGAACTACAATGGACTACACTGAGGTAAAAATGAAAACAAAATAAGTTTTTAATTACCCTGTCCAGGATAATAAAAATATTAACCAATCTTAAGCTAGTGCATACTAGCATTTATATTTCAAAATGTGATATGGCACACAAATATTAAATTTTAAGTAATATACACTCTACATTTTTGAAAGACTGTGGGCAAAGTTTTAAAATCCTTGATGAGAGTTACTCGGAAGAAGAACTCCTGGAGGGCTAGGCTGTCAGTGATGAAAAGTCTGACTTAGTTATACAAGGGAATTGTTGGCAGATGAGCGTCTCGGGTGTAAATGGCACTTCAGCTGATAAAGTATGGGTAACATCTGGATGTTCCCTAAAAGTAAATTTCAGAATCATCTAACTCAGTGTCTAAGATAACTTCCTAAAATATAACGAAAGCGTATGATTAAAACTGACTGTTCCACATGCGAAAATGTATCAAAGTAATTCATCATATAAATAAACTGAAAGGAAAACCATATGATCATTTCGTTAGATGCAGGAAGGGAGGGTGGGAGGGGAAGAGGAGGAGAGAAGGGAGGGGTGAGGATAACTTGAGGTAATGGGATAGTTGAGAAGAAGGAAGGACAGAGATGACAGCAAGGAAAGAGATATCTTGATTGAGGGAGCCATAATAGGGTTAGCAAGAAACCTGACTCTAGAGAAATTCCCAGGAATCCACAAGGATGACCCCAGCTTAAGACCCTAAGCAATAGAGGGGAGGGGGCCCAATCTTGACTTGCCCTGTAGTCAGACTGATGATTATCTTTAATATCATCATAGAACCTTCATCCAGCAACTGATGGAAGCAGAGGTAGAGACCCGCATCGGAGCCCTGGACTGAGCTCTCAAAGTCCAGTTGAAGAGTCAGAGGAATGAGAATATTAGCAAAGAGGTCAAGGCCATGATGGGGACACCCACTGAGACAGTTTACCTGAGCTAACGGGAGCCCACCAACTCCAGCCGGACAGGGAAGAAACCAGCACAGGACCAAACTAGACCCTCTGAATGTGGTTGACAGTTGCATGGCTGGGGCAGACTGAGGGGCCAATGGCAGTGACACCAGGATTTATCCCTACTGCATGTATTGGCTTTGGGGGAACCTATTCTCTTTGGATGATGCCTTGTTCAACCTAGATATAGTAGGGAGGGCCTTGGACCTTCCCCAAAGCAATGTGCCTTATCCTCTCTGAGGATTGGATGGGAGTGGGGTGGTAGGGTGTGTGGAGGGACTGGGAGGAGGAGAGGGAGTGGGAACTTTGATTGGTATGTAAAATTAAAAAAGAGTTTGTTTTTAAAAAAAAAATAAAGAGGAAAAAGTGAAAACTGACTGTTCATGTTATAAGGCTCAGCTAACTGCACTTTATAGCCCCACTTCCAAGTTAACCAAGTTACATGATCAACTTACCCTAATGATATTCATTAGGAAGAAAAGCACAAAGGAAATTTTAAAAAGTTTTAAATCTGTAGGAAAATGTTCTTTGCAGGCTTCATATCCAACCAAAGTTAGAAGAATTTTCAATCATTGTGTTTTAAAAAAAAATGCAAGCGAGAGAGAATGGAGGGAGGGACAGAAGGAAAGAAAAAAATAGAGGAAGGAAGGAAGGAAGGAAGGAAGGAAGGAAGGAAGGAAGGAAGGAAGGATTGAGAATGAAAGGACAGAACTTGTCCAGCAAAAAAAAAAAAAAAAAAAAAAAAAAAAGAGCCCATAATAGGAACTGATGGGTGCTGAAACTTCAAGTGTCAAGGAACCCAATCCATTAACCATACCTAGAAGAGTTTTTGATTTATTGACTGAGATCTTAATGATTCCAGTGATGAAGGTTTAAAAATTAATAGTTGAGAATCAATTATCCCAGGGAATTTTGTCAGCTGATTTATTTGTTCTATGTTTGGTAACACAGAACACTGCCTTTCGTCATCTTGCTGTGAAGAGAAATACTTATAGACCCCCGAGAGAGGGAAAGATGGGCATCACCTTGAAATCTGAGTAGTTTTAGTTCAAAGGGAATCTTGGGAGGTAGGTAATCCTAAAATATTTCAGTGTGTGTTGTGCTCAAAGAGATTATTTCAGAGTTAGCTTTAGTTTTAGAGTTAGAAAGCTGGAGCTAGAAATAATGTTTGGAAACTTTTTAAGAAAAGGTTTGGCATCATCATTTACCCTGTTCTTATCTTATAAACTTATAAAAACTTTAAAAATGTCACCTGTTAGATATAACGTTTGAATACACACATCCATTCGACAGGAGAACTGACTGCACTGAGGGACCTTTCCCGTCACTGCCACAGTTAATCGGAACATCCTTTTTCCCCAGATAAGCTACACAAGAGATTTTCATTCTGGCAGAAGGTTGTGCTAACTGTTGCTCTGGCTTCACCTAGAGCTATTTCCCCAATCCCAAGAATATCATTCACACTATGAAAAAAAAATGTATAAGCATGAGTCATTAAATACTTAGATAATGAGCCATGTGAATGAATAGGAGAAAATTCAATTAAGTAAGTGTGACCTTTAGTAAAACCAACTGGCTTTGCCTTCGTCATCTGCCTGGGGTTCTTGTTCTGTTATGTGGACCAAAAACCAAAACCAAAAAAAAAAAAAACCCTCTTCTTTGAAATGATTCAGTAGAGAACATAAAACAAAACGAACCAGAGAGAGTACATCAGACGCCATGGGGGAAATTGAGAGAAAGAAAGGAGAGATGCAGCGGATTAATTACATTACTAATGCAACTGCCTTGGGGGGAAACTAAGCATTGCAAAAGAACAAACAGTCATTCATCAATAATTTCATTTAATTAATCATTCCAGAAGTTTAAGAGATTGGCCCTCTGGAGCTAGACAGAACTATATTTATAGACGGGTACCATCACTTCTAATTTGGTGCCTGTTTTTAATAGCAATGACATTCTAAGCCCAGGTTTTCTAGACAGTTAAAATAAATCATAATAATAAATCATTGCATTGCTATCAAGATTAGTTTAGGCAATTAGTATCCAAGTTTCAGGACAAAGCCAACACTGAGAAAAATAGCCAAAAATGCCACCACTGTGGTCCTGATAGCATGTCGTCATCATTTCTAGTTAACCATTCAAAAGGTGATTTAACTTAAACAATCTCACAAGAATGAGGTCTTAAGGAAAAGCTGAATGTTATCAGTGATACAAGAAGAAACAGGCATCTCAAGCAACCAGCATATCTTCGAGGGCACGATTTCCATGTAGCTTGAGGTCACAGAAAATTTAGTTGCTAATCAGATGACTGATTCCATCAAAGCTAAATTAATAAAATTCCACTTTCCATTGAAAACCTTTTAAAGAAAAGGTTTGGCATCATCATTTACCCTGTTCTTAAGACTCTGCATTTATTCAGCCTCCAAATTGTGATGGTCAAGCTTTAAAGTGTTGTGAAAATTTTACCACCAATACTGCTGCGAGCTCACCACAGGAATGTGTATATTTTCGCCTATGTACCGCTGTTAATGAAACATTCTATATACTATACTAAGAAATCTAAGACTTTTAAGTTGCAAGTCAGGACTATTTCAATTTGGCAAGACAGGCAGCCTTGCCCTAAGCTGTAACTAAACAGCATTGCCTGTCTTAAAGTCAGGCTCTCTTTGATTCTAGCATCTACTTTAGATATTTTGTGATTTCCAGCTCTTTCTCTGTCACTCTGAGTTATATTCAAATCCTTTTTTAAAAAGTCCTATTGCCAATTTTATGGCACGGTGTGATCTATCTCAAATAACCACTGCTTTGAATCATAACGATAGAGAGACAGGGATGCCGTTTCTCAGTAGTAGCTTACCTTACAAGGTTATACTATGCAGGATTCTGTGGACCTTAAGAATCATGTTACTGATACCCAAGAAAACCAAGAGAAACAAGAAAAAGTAATCAAACAGGTAAGGGAAACGGTTCAAGACTTGAAGAACGAAGTGGAAGTAATAAAGAAAACACAAACCGAGGGAAGGATGGAGATGGAAAATTTGAATAAACGAACAGGAACTACAGAGACAAGTTCCACCAACAGATTACAAGAGATAGAAGAAAGAATCTCAGACACTGAAGATACCATAGAGAAAATAAACACTCTCATCAAAGAAAACAGCATAACCAACAAATTCTCATCACAAAACATTCAGGAAATCTGGGACACAATAAAAAGACCAAACCTAAGAATAATAGGGATAGAAGAAGGAGAAGAAGTACAGCTCAATGGTCCAGAAAATATATTTAATAAAATTATAGAAGAAAACTTTCCCAACCTTAAGAAAGATATTCCTTTGAAGGTCCAAGAAGCATACAGAACACCAAATCGACTGGATCAAAAAAAAACATCTCCTCGTCATATAATAATCAAAACACAAAACATACAGAATAAAGAAAGAATATTAAGAGCTGCAAAGGAAAAAGGTCAAGTTACCTATAAAGGTAAACCTATCAGACTTACACCTGATTTCTCTATGGAAACCATGAAAGCCAGAAGGTCCTGGATAGATATACTGCAGAAACTACGAGACCATGGATGCAAGCCCAGACTACTATACCCAGCCAAGCTTTCGTTCACTATAAATGGAGAAAACAAAGTTTTCCAGGATAAAAACAAATTTAAACAATACGTAGCCACAAATCCAGCCCTTCAGAAAGTAATTGAAGGAAAATCACAAGCCAAGGAGTCCAACAATGCCCACAATAACTCAGACATCTAAAGACCCTTCACCAGCACAACTTGAAGAAGGGAAACACACAAACTCTACTACCAAAGGAAAGAAAGAAAGAAAGGAAAAATGACCGGAGTTAACAACCACTGGTCATTAATATCACTTAATATCAATGGACTCAACTCACCTATAAAGAGGCACAGGCTAAGAGATTGGATACGAAAACAGGATCCAACATTCTGCTGCTTACAAGAAACACACCTCAACCACAAAGACAGACATCTACTCAGAGTAAAGGGCTGGGAAAAGGTTTATCAAGCAAACGGACCTAAGAAACAAGCAGGTGTGGCCATACTAATTTCTAAGAAAGTTGACTTCAAACTAAAATCAATCAAAAGAGATGGAGATGGACATTTTTTACTCATAACAGGAACAATTCACCAGGATGAAATCTCAATCCTGAATATATATGCCCCTAATATAAAAGCACCCACTTATGTAAAAGAAACGTTACTAAAACTCAAGGCAGTCATCAAACCACACACACTAATAGTAGGAGATTTCAACACTCCTCTCTCACCAATGGACAGGTCAATCAAACAGAAACCTAACAGAGAAATAAGAGGATTAAGGGAGGTAATGAATCAAATGGACTTAACAGACATCTATAGAACATTCCACCCAAATAGGAAAGAATATACCTTCTTCTCTGCAGCTCATGGAACCTTCTCGAAAATAGACCACATACTCGGTAACAAAGCAAACTTACACAGTTACAAAAAAATATCGGTAACCACCTGTGTCTTATCAGATCACCATGGATTAAAGTTAGAATTCAACAACAATGCTATCCCCAGAAAGCCTATGAACTCATGGAAACTGGACAGTCAACTACTGAACCTCACCTGGATCAAGGAAGAAATAAAGAAAGAAATTAAAGTCTTTCTTGAATTCAATGAAAACGAAGACTCAACATACTCAAACCTATGGGACACTATGAAAGCAGTGCTAAGAGGAAAATTCATAGCATTAAGTGCCCACTTAAAGAAAACGGAGAAAGCACACATTGGAGACTTAATAGCCCACCTGAAAGCTTTAGAAAAAAAAGAAGCAGACTCACCTAGGAGAAGTAGAAGACTGGAAATAATCAAATTGAGGGCTGAAATCAACAAAATAGAAACACAGAAAACAATCCAAAGAATCAATGAAACAAAAAGCTGGTTCATGGAGAAAATCAATAAGATTGATAAACCCCTATCCAAACTAATCAAACGGCGGAGAGAGAATACGCAAATTAACAAAATCAGAAACGAAAAGGGAGACATAACCACAGACTCAGAGGAAATTCAGAGAATCATTAGATCTTACTACAAAAATCTGTATGCCACAAAATTGGAAAATGTTATAGAAATGGACACTTTTTTAGATAAGTACCATATACCAAAGTTAAACCAGGACCAGGTGAACAATCTAAATAGACCTGTTAGTCGCGAAGAATTAGAAGTGGTTATAAAAAACCTCCCCACCAAAAAAAGCCCAGATCCAGATGGCTTCAATGCAGAATTCTACCAGAACTTCCAAGAAGACCTAATACCTATACTCCTTAATGTATTTCACAATATTGAAACAGAGAAGTCATTGCCAAATTCCTTTTATGAAGCTGAAGTTACTCTGATACCAAAACCACACAAAGACACAACCAAGAAAGAGAACTACAGGCCAATCTCACTCATGAACATCGACGCAAAAATACTCAATAAAATACTGGCAAACCGAATCCAAGAACACATCAGAAAAATTATCCATTATGATCAAGTAGGCTTCATCCCAGAGATGCAGGGCTGGTTCAACATACGAAAATCTATCAATGTAATCCATCATATAAATAAACTGAAAGTAAAAAACCATATGATCATTTCATTAGATGCTGAAAAAGCATTTGACAAAATTCAACATCCCTTTATGATAAAGGTCTTAGAGAGATTAGGAATACAAGGGTCGTTCCTAACTATAATAAAAGCTATTTATAGCAAGCCGTCAGCTAACATCAAATTAAATGGAGAGAAACTCAAAGCTATTCCACTAAAATCAGGAACACGACAAGGTTGTCCACTCTCTCCATACCTCTTTAATATAGTGCTTGAAATTCTAGCAATAGCAATAAGACAACATAAGGGGATCAAAGGGATTCAAATCGGAAAGGAAGAAGTTAAACTTTCATTATTTGCAGACGATATGATAGTGTACATAAGCGACCCCAAAAACTCCAGCAAAGAACTCCTTCAGCTGATAAACACCTTTAGTAGCGTTGCAGGATACAAGATCAATTCCAAAAAATCAGTTGCCCTCCTATACACAAAGGATAAGGAAGCAGAGATGGAAATCAGAGAAGCATCACCCTTCACGATAGCCACAAATAGCATAAAATATCTTGGGGTAACCCTAACCAAGGAAGTAAAGGATCTATTTGACAAGAACTTTAAGTCAATGAAGAAAGAAATTGAGGAGGATACCAGAAAATGGAAGGATCTCCCTTGCTCTTGGATAGGGAGGATCAACATAGTAAAAATGGCAATTCTACCAAGGGCAATTTATAGATTCAATGCAATCCCCATTAAAATCCCATCAAAATTCTTCACAGATCTTGAGAGGACAATAATCAACTTTATATGGAGAAACAAAAAACCCAGGATAGCCAAAACAATCTTATATAATAAAGGATCGTCTGGAGGCATTACCATCCCTGACCTCAAACTCTATTACAGAGCCTCAGTATTGAAAACAGTTTGGTATTGGCATAAAAACAGAGAAGTCGACCAATGGAACCGAGTAGAAGACCCTGATTTTAACCCACAAACTTATGAACACCTAATTTTTGATAAAGGAGCTAAAAGTATTCAATGGAAAAAAGAGAGCATCTTCAACAAATGGTGCTGGCAGAACTGGTTGTCAACCTGTAGAAGAATGAAAATAGATCCATATCTATCACCATGCACAAAACTCAAGTCCAAATGGATTAAAGACCTCAATATTAGTCTGAACACACTGAACCTGATAGAAGAAAAAGTTGGAAGTACTCTACAACATATGGGTACAGGAGATCACTTCCTACGTTTATCCCCAGCAGCACAGACATTAAGGGCAACATTGAATAAATGGGACCTCCTGAAACTGAGTAGCTTCTGTAAAGCAAAGGACACTGTCACTAAGACAAAAAGGCAACCCACTGACTGGGAGAAGATCTTCACCAACCCTGCAACAGACAAAGGTCTGATCACCAAAATATATAAAGAACTCAAGAAACTAAACTTTAAAATGCTAATGAACCCAATAAAAAAATGGGGCACTGATCTGAACAGAGAATTCTCAACAGAAGAAATTCAAATGGCCAAAAGACACCTAAGGTCATGCTCAACCTCCTTAGCGATAAGGGAAATGCAAATTAAAACAACTTTGAGATACCATCTTACACCTGTCAGAATGGCTAAAATCAAGAACACTAATGATAGCCTTTGCTGGAGAGGTTGTGGAGAAAGAGGCACACTCATTCATTGCTGGTGGGAATGCAAACTTGTGCAACCACTTTGGAAATCAGTGTGGCGATTTCTCAGGAAATTTGGGATCAACCTACCCCAAGATCCAGTAATACCACTATTGGGAATATACCCAAGAGATGCCACATCAAATGACAAAAGTATCTGTTCAACTATGTTCATAGCAGCATTGTTTGTAATAGCCAAAACCTGGAAACAACCTAGATACCCTTCAATGGAGGAATGGATGAAGAAAGTGTGGAATATATACATATTAGAGTACTACTCAGCAGTAAAAAACAATGACTTCTCGAATTTTGCGTGCAAATGGATGGAAATAGAAAACACTATCCTGAGTGAGGTATCCCAGACTCAAAAAGAGGAACATGGGATGTACTCACTCATAATCGGTTTCTAGCCATAAAATAAAAGACATTAAGCATATAATGTGTGATCCTATAGAAGCTAAATAAGAAAGTGAACCCAAAGAAAATCATATAGTCATCCGCATGGAGAGGGGGAAGTAGACAAGATTCCAGGGCAAAAACTGGGAACTTGCGGGTGAGGTGGCATGGGGCAAAGGGGAAATGGGATGAGAAATATGAGAAGGGGAGGATGGGAGGAGCTCGGAGGATTGGGATGGTTGGGATATAGGAAGGATGGATACGGGAGCAGCGAAGTATATATCCTATCTAAGGGAGCCATCTTAGGGTTGGCAAGAGACTTGACTCTTGAGGGGTTCGCAGGTGTCCAGGAATATGTCCCCAGCTGATACCTTGGGCAACTAAGGAGAGGGAACCTGAAATGACCCTATCCTATACTGATGAATATCTTGCATATCACCTTAGAACCTTCATCTGGCGATGGATCGAGGTAGAGTCTCAATTTGGAGCAACGGTCTGAGCTCTTAAGGTCCAAATGAGGAGCAGAAGGAGGGAGAACATGAGCAAAAAATCAGGACCACGAGGGATGCACCCACCCACTGTGACAGTGGAACTGATTTATTGGGAGCCCACCAAGGCCAGCTGGTCTGGGACTGAATAAGCATGGGTTGATTCCGGACTCTCTGAGCATGGCGGTCAATGAAGACTGATGAGAAGCCAAGGACAATGGCACTAGGTTTCGATCCTAATACATGAACTGGCTTTGTGGGAGCTTAGCCTGTTTGGACGCTCACCTTTCTGGACGTAGATAGAAGGACCTTGGTCTTCCCGCAGGGCAGGGAATTTGGACTGCTCTTCAGTATCGAGAGGGAGGGGGAATGGAGTGGGGGGAGGAGAAGAGGAGTGGGGATAGGGGGAGGGAAGTGGGGGGAGGGCAATATTTGGGAGGAGGGGAGGGAAATGGGAAATGGGGAGCAGGTGGAAATTTTAATTAAAAAAGAATAAAAATAAATAAATAAGTAAAAAAAAAAAGAATCATGTTACTGAAGAATTCAAACTTGCAATGACAATAGAGAAGAAATGTTGTTATAATTTGCATATAGAAATAATCCCAACTGGCAGAGAAGCACACACATTAAAACAAACTGTAATCCATATGACTTAATTTTTATGATGATCAAGTAATGCTTTTATAATAAGAAAAATAGGGTGGTAAGGTGAATCAGCTGTTGAAAGGTTTTGCCATTCGGGCCTGGTGATATGAGTTTGACCCTGCAGCCCATATAAAGGTAGAAGGTGAGAACCACCTCCACAGTTTTCCTCTGATCTGCACAGATGTGGAGTGGCATGCACAACACCCCACGCATGTTACAATAAGAAAGAGGTAAGTACAAAATTAAGTGTATCAATAAAACGTCTGTGCTTGTCAACGTTTTTAATGTAATGATTGGTCCTGAAGCCAAGAATTATGTCCACACAAAGTCCTCCACATTTCTTTCCATCGCACACTAAGACATTATTGATCGCTGCATCTTCACAAGTTGTCTGACTCAATTTGGTATTGTTGGATGCTTTGTGGCAATGCCTTATTCACAAGACACTGGTTAATTTTCTCAGTGAACCCCATGTCCTAGATGTCTCTGAAGTTCTAAATTGCAAAAGAGCTTGTGAGGCAGACAAGAGTAGCTCCCATGTCTCTTGACAGACTTGAAGCGAGTTTCAGAGGGAGCCATGGAGCATTGGCAACCATGACCCCTTTTGAATATTGACATAGGAATTGATTTTTCTCAGACAACTGCACTGAGAAGAGGCCAAGAAAATTAGGAAGGCAGGAAGTGAGAATCTTTCTTGTGTATATGAAGCCATTTATTAGGAAAAATGAAAATTATATCCTTGTTCAGAAAATTTAAACAATAAAAGCAATATTTATACAGTTCTAGAGTCTGGTTGCTTCAGACCTAGCCTTATTTTTCACAGAAACCTCTGTAGCATATTCTGTGATTTGCAAAGTACAATGATAAATTTATTTCTGTTTGTCTATTGATATATTTTTCTTAATTATCATGCTACCCAATACATGGACATTTTATGGAATGATCCAATTAGGGTGATTACTCCACCCTCAACCTCAAAGGTTTCTCAGTTCTTTTCGGTAAGAGTATTTCAAATTCTCACTTATGATTACTTTGAAATACAAATAAAACACGATCTTGTTAGCTAATAGTCGCTCTAAGTGTGTCTTCCTTGTGTGTTAGAAATATAATAAAAATAAATTAGTTTAAGTAACAACATTACATTGCATCAGTATTGATAATAGTAAAAACATTTGAATACTATCAGTAACATTCTGCATTTATCTTGTAGACTGAAACAAACAGTCCATAGGTTTGTATCACTAGAAGGCCATACTCCCAACATCCCTGCTCTTGATAACTCTGCTCAGTGCCTCTTGCATAAATAAGTGATCATTTATAAAGTGATTTTTAAAACATATTTGCTTTATATTAAGAGGTCAAGGAACTTTGGCAGGCAGAAAGAATACTATTTTATGTTACATAAAACTAATTATTAGAAAAAAATTGGAATTGAGACTTTTTCATAAAATTTAAATAGCTGACATATGGCACAAAAATAAAAATCAAGGAGTGCATAACTATAAATATCCAAACCATTTGGCCTAATGCTCATTTTTAATACCAAATCCTAAATAAACATATCGCTTGGACTTCACAGACAGAGTTGTGCTTCCACTCTCCTCATAAGAAATGTCACATATAAACTTATGACCGCCCAAAAACCTCACCAAATCACTGTTGACTGTAAGTCTCATCTTTAAAACAGTCAGTTAGTGAAAGCTGTCTATATTATGTCTTTGTGTAACACACAAAACCAGAGAGACGAAATATGCCCTGGGAGAAGATTAATATCACCCAGCTTTTCAAACAGAACAGAAAAACACATGAGCCCATTACCACAGCAGGAAGAAATAGCTAAATCTGTTACAGCGGTACAGAGTTACTATGGCTAATCAAGACCCTGGCTCGGTATCACTGTGCTGGTCATTACCGTGGTCTAATGTTACTGTGGCTAATCACCATGTGGCAACTGTTCCTCTTTCCATTATCATAGTGCAGTGTTATGATGGCTAATCGTGACCATCCTACAGTGTTCCTGTGGCTAATCATTCCCCTGAGGCAGTGTTATTGGAGCTAATGGTTAGCATATTCCAGTGCTACTGCAGCTAAGCATATTCCAGGGTTGCTATGGATCATCACTATGAAGGAGAGAAGTATTACTATGAATAGCTGGTAAGGGAGAAAAGTGCACAAAGGCTAATGATTACAGTGATATAGTATTAATGTAGATAGTTATTGCCATGGTACAATATTACCATGGCTAATCATTAACATGGTACAGTGTTACTTTGGCTAATTGTTACCATGTGATAGTGTTACTAAGTCTAAACATTACCATAGTTAAATGCGACTATAGATAATTGTCACCATAGCACAGTGCTACAATGACTTATCATTTTTGTGATACAGTATAAAATAAAAATTATTACCATAGTACAATATTAATATGGCTAATCATTACCGTGACACGTAGCTAACCTTTACTATGATACAGCATCACTGTTACTGATCATTCCCATGGTACAATATCACTGAGTAAATTATTACTGTGGTACTATGGCTAATCACTATTCCAGTATAGTATTAATATAGCTAATCATTATCATAGAACACAGCTGCTATGACTAACGATTACTACAGTATGACTTTGGCTAATCATTTTTGTGGTTCAATGTTACTATAGCTAATAATACTGTAGTATAGGCTTGCTATGGTTATGACTGCCATAATAGGTATTACTATCATTAATCATCATTGTGCCACAACATCAATATTGCTAATCATTACTACAGCACAGAGTCTCTATGGCTAATCATTACCACAGTACAATATTACTATAACTAATCATTACTGTGGTACAATAACACCATGGCTGACCATTACTGCAGTATAGTGTCAATACAGCTAATCATTGCCACAATACAGTGTTACTATGTATAATCAATATCATGGAAGAGTGTTAGCATGTTACAGTGTTACCATGACTAATCATTACTATTGTATACTGTTACTATGGCACAGTATAACTGTGGCTAATAATTACTGCAGCACAGTGTCACTATGGCTAATCTTTGCGAAGGCATAGCATCACTATGGCAAACGTTACTACAGTATCACTACGAATAATCATTATATAGTAGAGTGTTATTATGGCAATCATTACCATTATAGAATATTACTTTAGTAATCATTACAATGGTACACTGTCACTAAGGCTAATAATTACCATAATACAATGTCACTGTGGTAAGACTGTGTCACTGTAGCTCATCATTACTACAGGACAGTGTTACTATTGCACTCATTACCATAGTACAATATTACTATGGCAAACATTGCCTTAGAACAATATTATTTGGTGTAACAATTACTGTGGTATGATATTACTATCACTAATTATTAATATGATTTTGTATCATAATGGGTAACTTTCTGCAGGTGTGGTTTGTTACTGCAACTTTATGTATGCTTATATATATGCTTTATATATGCTCCAAGAGACCTATAGCACCACGTGTTGTCTCGCTATGAATAGATTGCAATAAAGTTTAATTTACATATATTTGTTTGGGGCATGCCATAAATAACAGACCTTTACCTGCCTGCATTTTTAATATTCAGCATAGAATGTTTTTATCTTCCTGCCTCATACAACCTGCTAAGTTAGTTCAATCTTTAAAACAATTTCCCAAAATCCACTTACTAAGTGAACCTAAATTACTTAAATGATACTGTATAACTTTTCATGCCTGAGTAGAAATTCAAGTACAATTTTATTTGTGTGAATTGGGTCAAAAATAAAAAAATGAAAATCCAGAAAAAATACCTTATAAGGAGAAATGCATCTAATATACCTGCCTACTCAGTGCCATGCTTTGGTACACAGGACAGTGTAGTCTCTGATGTGCCTGGGAGTTATGGCCAACCTACACTCCAGCATCTCAGTAGAGTGTCATAATACATGTCCCTCATCCAGAAAAGTGTGTCAGTTTAAAAGGGGCAGTGTGGTTTCTACTGAGTGTCATTTCACACCATTGCAAAGTGGAATCATAGTAAGTAGAGGATTGGTTCTGTGCACACATTGCACACGTCCATACATGCACATAGTACACACACACCTCTTTCCTGGAGAACAAGCTACTTCTAAAGAGTCTGACTCAGACTTAGCTGCATTTAACAGAAGACCTCTGGAAACGAGACTGAGGCTGGAGCCGTGTTGTTAATTATCACTACCTAAAAACAAATCAGCTGAAACAACTGTTCCTTGGATTATATGCACGACAGGAAAAATGAGAAGCATTTTGTTCATGTATTCTGAAATGAACAAAATTAATCCAGCAATTTAACAGAAAAGAAAGCAAAGTAAATATCATTTTGATCACATCTCAGAGGTTTAGTTTTATAACCTGACACAAATTGCAATCATTGTATATTTTAATTCTAAGTAACATTTTATACTGTAATTGCATGGGGATAGTTCCTCAAGTTAATATATCTAACATTTAGGAGTGTTGTTTTATCAAAGAACATGGATTCCACAGATCACTAACCATTGCAGTGGGGCTTTGGACTACCTGCCAGATCAGCCAAATCTGTTATTATATGGTGAAATCTCTTTCATAGTAATTGTGGATGGTTGCCGGATAATTCTGATAAGCAAGTGAATTGTAGAGGGTATGATTCATAGTGCCAAATTCCTGTCAACATACCCAGTGGTGCTGATTGGAAGGAAAGCTGGCCAGAAGAGCCATTAGGCCTTTGCAAATAATTATCAGCTCTCCTTTGGAATCCATTCCCGTCTGAGTACTGTCACGCCTTGCATTTTGAAGAGCAGTTACTATGGTAGAACAGTTGCTAGGCAAGCTTGGACCTGGTTGCAGTTTTCTCTTAACTCCCCGTTATAAAGACTGTGTTAATTTTAGTTCCTAGAGATTTTCTTTCTACAATCAAAAGGTAATAGACTCATTTACAAGCAAAATAGTCTAGTGTGATCTTCAGGGATCAGGAGGAGAACAATCCATAGAAAACAGCCTAGCAACCTTAAGCTAATCTTGCCATGTACGATGACATATTCAAAACTGGTTTCTTGATTGTTTGCCATCACGGTGAATAAACACAAGATTAGTTGCAAACACGGGAGCAGGTCTGAAAGTGGAGTGATTACTGTTGTTTTATAGACTCGAAAAAAAAATTCTTAAGACTAAGTTGATTGAGAATGACTGTGAGAATAAAGGCTCACTAATATCAAGGTGCAGACATTTGCTCATGTCACTCAAAACACAAACTCAACACTGGAAGCAAAGCGCAATTGAAATGAACAAACAAAATATAAGTAGTCTTGATTTTAAATGCTTATATTATGTTTCTTTGTCCCGTCCTCTGTGATCAAATAAATACTCAATATCCACTAATGTCTGATGATAATGTTCACTAGAAAGATTCATCCTCTCAATAAATACTAACTTTACTAAGAAAGTTGCTGGTATCATTTTTAATTAAGAGATCTGAGATAGGTAAAAGCATGGAGAAGATCAAATTGAGAACAACTTTGTGGAAAGACATTTTAAAGTGAGTCGTCCAAACCCTTGGAGTTTTAAGCCTGGACCATTAGCACACTATTTCCTCCTTTTCAAGCTAGAAATGCTATGTCAGCCTTTTTCCCAGGGGCATTCCAAATGTCTCACTAAATCACAGGAAACCATGAATAAAAAGCATGGAATATGGATTTCATAAGAATATGATCCCAGTTACATAAAAGCATGAGCTTAGATTCACTGTCTGGTTCTCTTAGTCTGAGTGTGGAAACAACCTTTAATTCTAAAACGGTGGTATCATCCTCATAGAACCAAAGAAATAACTCTCCCCCTTATCTACCAATCTTATTCTGATACTTTAAAACTTTGCTTCTGTAATATTGAGCTCCTTGAATAATATTAGAATAAAACATTACCATCTTCCTGGCTCCCTTACTAATCTGTTAAGTAAGATCCTGACTCACTTGGGGTAGGAGCCACATTGTTGAGTAGAGTAAGGCCAGCTGGATCACATCAGTTGGTGCAGTGCAGAAACACTGGGCTTACTTGGAAAAGCTCACTTGTACTTTGAAAACTCAACAGTTTCATAGAGAGCCCAGCATAACGCAGAAGAGGTGACAGGCTGCTAGGAAAACACTGTCTTTGAATTCCCTTCCTGCCATGCCCTGACTGTGTGATCTAGGGAAAAGGAATACAGGGCCTCTCTAGAGCCTAAGAGTCGCTTTCCCCATCTCTGAAACAGTCACAGGCCCCTTGCTATGAATATTCTATATTAGTAACAATTTAACCAGCTACGGGGAGTTTTTTGAATCTTGTATTTGAGGGTTAGTATCAAGTGTTTTCTCAGGAGCCCTTATTCCTCATTTCCCATTTCATTTTAATACAGATGTCCCAAGCAGCCAGCATCAAATACACTAAAGCAAGACATCTTTCATTCTGTTTGTTAGCTCCTGTCCATTAGTGGACAAAAGACCTCTCCCTCTAGATTTCAAAGGACGCTCTGGGGAAATGTCCATGTACTGCTCAGGGACTGTTGTCGTAACTCTGAGTGAACTTTAAATTCACCAAAGAAAATCTCAAAAGAGAAATAATAACTGAGCAGAGCAGCAGGGCAGAGTGTAAACAAGGTTCTGACCTGGACGCCCATGTTCTTTTACAGGTAAACAGATCACCCCTGGGGTTTCTAACCTCCTAGCACCCAGCCATATGTATTCCCACAGAACTACTGGGCAGAGACTACTAAACTGTCATCCTATGGGCAGCCTGAGAGCATCTCACCCTCTGTCTGTGTGACACTATTTTCTCTAGCGAGCCCAGGAGTCAGCAGAGCTACTTTTCACACTCTGACGCTGGAAGGCTAGCACCACATTTCCATCGGGTCATTTTATTCATTCATTTAACAGATGGAAGCCAGCCTTCGTGTATTCTAGTATATGTTATTCCATAAGATTTTAAAAGTTGTCCAGCCTGACTGGCAGTCCGGCTTATTCTCAAACAATGCCACCCAGAACCCGGTGGCTGTGGAGGCAGAGAGTCGTCTTCTGATCATTGCACTTTACCACAATGCAACTTTCACCAATGCTGTCAGGACACCCTGAGAAAGGCAACAGTGTTGTTAAAGATTGTCTGCCGTTATCATCACCTTTGCTACCTCACAGCAGCTCAGCTTCCATGTGGACACAGTCATGGAAAGGAACACAATCTTCATTATACAGATTTCCCTGTGAGCTGAAAGAAAACTTGACTTCACTCACTTTCCATTAAAATGATTTACTACAGGGCTGGGACAGCTCTGTCGGGGAAGCACTTGCCATGCAAGAAGTGTGAAGACCTCAGTTTGATCTCCAGAACCCACATAAAAAAAGCAAGGCACAGTGGCACACATTTGTCATCCCAGGGCTGGGAGAGGGTAGAGACAAGAGCATCCTGGGACTCGTTGACCAGCTGGTCTAATGAAATTGGTGCGATGCAAGTTCAGTGAGAAATCCTAAAGTAGAAATCCTAAATTAAAGTGGAAAACAATTGAGGAAGCCATTGAACTTGCCTTTGGCCTCCAAAAGCATCCATGTGTGCATGCATGCATACACACAAACACATGGGAAGAGAGACAGACACAGAGAGGGAAAAAAACACATATGCACACACACAGAGACATACATATACACACAAACATTCACGCACAGAGACACAGACACACAGTCACACAGAGAGACATATACACAGAAAGCAGACACACAGAGAGAGATACAGACACACTCATACTGACACAGACACATAGACACACACAAACACATACACTCCCACACAGAGAGACAAGAGACACTTCCTACATCAAAAGCCAAATCTCGTAAGATACCATGAGTTCCCTCCATAACAAAGGCAGCTGGATTATAAAGTTCATGAAGAATACTCATTTGCTCCTCATTATTCTCAGCACATTTTTTTCAGTATTGTGGTATCATAGCACATTCTACTGACTAGGCATAAAGCAATGCCCATTTTGCATCTCTGACACTCCAGGTGTGTCATCAAACATTGCCTTAGTTATAATAACATGGTCAGTTTACAACAGAAGTTTCAGTTTAGTTTGTGTTCTATAAAGGCCAGACTTTAGGGAGAGGGGGGTTAGCAGAAGAGAAAGTCGGGGAGTACCTGAAAATCACTTAAATGTCATTTTCCACCTGGGAGAACTGTATTATTTGTTTCCTAAGGCCTGGAGTTTGCTCTTCTATAGCCCACTATATATGTTTTCATCTTTACTTACAAAATAATTACTAATTAAGGAACATATTTTCTTTCAGAAAAACATCTCTTCCAGACAGAAAACTGAAGAAGAGAATTACTAACTAATTCTGCCTTTGGAACAGATTGACAATGCAAGCATAAGACATCAGTTTCATATGCTAGGCAAAAGAAAATAATCAGCTGATCTCATTCACAAAGATAAACATGCCATCAATTAATTTATATGCCCCACAACCCTCTCTAGATTTCTTTAATATATTTCAGGAAGTAGGAAGCAACTACATAGAAATACATTTACACAAAAACTAGACTAGAAAGACTAGAGAGAGCAACAAAGCAAAAGAAAAAAAAAAGATGTTTTCCAGATTTTTTTGCCAGTTAGCTTAATCTTCCAATACCAGAAAATTATGAAGAGTATCAAAAATAGCACTCACACTTCCTGAATATGCAGGAATAAATTGGTTGCATGCAGCAAGTCTTTCTCTATCTCACCAGCCAGTTCCCAAATCATGACATAGAGACATATTATTAATTAAGAAAGTTGGCTTATGACTTAGGCTTGTTTCTCAGTAGCTCCTATAACTTAAATTAACTCATTTCTATTCATGTGCTGCCATGTGACACATGACTTTTACCTCTTGTCCTGCATGTCAACCTTTCTCTGCATCTGGCTGGTGACTCTGCCTTCTTCTTCTCAGCATTCTCTCTGCCCTGAAAATCCTGCCTAGCTATTGATCCATTTAGGGTTTTATCAAACCAATCACAATGAGTGACATATCTTCACACAGTGTAAAGGAATATTCTACAACATTTCCTTTTACTAAATAAAACAGAAAAGTTTTAACTCTAAAATAATAAACTATAAACAGTAAGAACAATTATCAGGTAGGAATTACATTTACAAAGTCCAGCCCATTTGTATTTGGCATATTTTGAGAAAATACTCCACTATTTTTTTCTATCTTGATGAATTCAAAGCTCTGCACCTAATTTTCCCTCTCTCATAACTAAGGAAAACTGAAACTATAACAATCTAGTCTTTAGCTCCATCAAAGGCCCCATAAGGATATAATATTACCAGAATAAATAGAAACTACAGTGAAAACTACTTCCAAACCTATAGAAATGACAGTCATCTACATGCTTGAACAGTCACCCAATTTACCTTTACAAAATTGGAGCATCTGATATTTAGCCTAAAGGCCTAGAATAACTATCAGACTCCTCTATGAAGCTGGGATTTTGAAGGACTCTATCACCTAGTCTTGACAAAGATCAGTAGTTGCTTTCCTATGTGTTCTGCAGAATGTCTAGCAGACATTTTTATAAAGGAGAAACTTATCTTGGGAAAGTTTGACAGTCTTTTTCCTTTGTGTTCTTTTAATTCAGTTTATACAGTATACTGTCAGCAGCCAAGGCAAAAACAGTATACCAAAATCCATACTATTGTAAAATAATTGAGGTTAATACTTATCTTTTTATTCTACATTCCTATATCCTCCTCTAAATAATGACAAACACCCATAATCAATAAAATAATCAAAAAACCCTAACCATCTCTTGGAATGTGAGTGTTGTGTTCTCTAACTGCTTCTGTTGTCTGGAGAACTAGCATCCTTGGGGGACCCTGAAAAAATTAGGATAATGGTCAAGTCCTGGCTAGAATAGTCTGTGAATCTGACTCAGTCAGCAGCCTTGAAGCTGTTCTAGATGCAGAACTTCAAAGAAACTGCAACAGAGTCACTCTCTGAGAGGGTGGATCTCTTGGGCCACTCTTTATCATTGATATCTGATCCCCCCTTGCTCTGAGAACAGACAAACTTTTCAAGGTAACATATATATTTGCATTAACACAAGTATGGAATGTGCAGTGTATACAAGTCAGTTAAAGATAACTTTTTGTTCTATGTTTGACCAAATAAAAGTCATCTATCAATTATAAGTCTGTTTGGACTTATAAATACATACTGTATTATAAATCTCTATTCATGCCATATGAAAGGATGTCATATACTAATTAGTCATGGGAATTCTTTAGTCAGCAAGATTTGTCATGTCTCATCTCATCTCCAAGTTGTTTCTACGCAGAGGGATCAGCTTACATGTTATCCATCCTCTAGTCTTTCTTGGTTTCCCCACCATGTCTCTAGCCAAGATACACAGCAGGTCTCCCTTGGTCAAATCTGATCTCTATTAACCTAGAAGGAATCCACAGCCTTTCATTTCCTGTGGAAACAAAAGCAAAACTTCTCCTTCCAGACAACACGTTTTCCATTCTGAACTTCCATTTTGAAGCCAAGACATCACTAAATTATACAGGCTGATTTAATTCAGCAATTCCCACCATGAACCTATGCTTCTCAGCAGTTGTTGCCTATTCATTAGCATTCAAAAAATTTAAAATTAACAAACACCATATACAGTCCAAACTCCCTATGTTATAGCTCCAATCCATACATGGCTTCTCTCTTTGATGACTTTACTATTATTTTTAATTATTTTTGTGATGGTCTATATAATTTAAATTAACCAATTTCTAATTATCTACATGCTGCCACATGGCTCATAGCTTTACCTCTTGTCCTGCAAGACAAGTTTCCTCTGAATCTGACTGGTGACTCCACCTTCTTCTTCCCAGAATTCTCTCTGCCTCCAAAGTTCTGTCTAGCTATTGATCATTTAGCTTTTTATTAAACCAATCACAATGACGTATTTTCACACATTATAAAGGAATATTCCACATCAGTTGTATGCTGTGCTACATAAGGCACCAATGAGAGGATTCTAAATCTATTCATTTGACCTAAAATATATACATCAAAACACTACAAAGCACTAAAATATTGATCTTCAGCACAAGGAATGAATACATTTCAAGGTGTTTTAGCCCTAGTATTGATGTTGGGTGTTGGGGTTTCATGGGTAACTCAGGAGGGTCACCAGGTTCTGTGGCTGGAAGAAGGGAATTAGACAGAGACATGCAGGCAGAAGTAGAAGCAGGTGTGGTTTATTGTGAAAAGGTTCACTTGTAAGAGAAGAGACCGGAGTAAAGAAAAGTTCAGCAATTCACTGGCTGGAAAGAGGGCTTAGTGGGAAAGAATGTTCAGTGCTCCTCCAGAGGATGTAAGTTCAGTTCCTAATACCGGTCAGAATGGCTAAAATCAAAAACACCAATGATAGCCTCTGCTGGAGAGGTTGTGGAGAAAGGGGCACTCTCATCCATTGCTGGTGGGAATGCAAACTTGTGCAACCACTTTGGAAAGCAGTGTGGCGGTTTCTCAGGAAAGTCGGGTTCAACCTACCTCTTGACCCAGCAATACCACTATTGGGAATATACCCAAGAGATGCCCAAACATACAACAAAAGTATATGCTCAACTATGTTCATAGCAGCATTGTTTGTAATTGCCAGAACCTGGAAACAACCTAGATGCCCTTCAATGGAAGAATGGATGAAGAAAGTATGGAATATATACATATTAGAGTACTACTCAGCAGTAAAAAACAATGACTTCCTGAATTTTGCATGCAAATGGACGGAAATAGAAAACACTATCCTGAGTGAGGTGAGCCAGACCCAAAAAGAGGAACAGGGGATGTACTCACTCATATTTGGTTTCTAGCCATAAATAAAGGACATTGAGCCTATAATTCGTGATCCTAGAGAAGCTAAATAAGAAGGTGAACCCAAAGAAAAAACATATGGGCATCCTCCTGAAATATTAACCTTCATCAGGTGATGAAAGGAGACAGAGACAGAGACCCACATTGGAGCATCGGACTGAAATCTCAAGGTCCAAATCAGGAGCAGAAGGAGAGAGAGCACAAGCAAGGAACTCAGGACCGCGAGGGGTGCACCCACACACTGAGACATTGGGGATGTTCTATCGGGAACTCACCAAGGCCAGCTGGCCCGTGTCTGAAAAAGCATGGGATAAAACCGGACTCGCTGAACATAGCGGACAATGAGGACTACTGAGAACTCAAGAACAATGGCAATGGGTTTTTGATCCTACTGCACGTACTGGCTTTGTGGGAGCCTAGGCAGTTTGGATGCTCACCTTACTAGACCTGGATTGAGGTGGGTGGTCCTTAGACTTCCCACAGGGCGGGGAACCCTGATTGCTCTTAGGGCTGGCTAGGGAGGGGGACTTGATCGGGGGAGGGAAATGGAAGGCGGTGGCAGGGAGGAGGCAGAAATCTTGAATAAATAAATAAATAAATAAATAAATGAACGAATAAATAAATAAATAAATAAATAAATAAATAAGAAAAAAAAAGAAAAGCTGTTCTCACAGGCTGCAGCAAACATTCCACAGAGCAAGGCAACCCTCTGTATTTAGGGAACATTTAATGATTAAAAGTAATCTCCCAAGTTAAAATAGCCAGGGGACATAGTTAATGAAGGAAAGCAAAAAAAAAAAAAAAAAAAAGTCAAGAGAAATAAATTGTAAAATAATCAATATGGAAATCTGTTCTCTGGGCAAGTTTTCATGAGGACAAGTCTTGGCAATAAAGACACAGAACAAATCCAAAGGTATCAGTTCCCATCAACCAGCTCAGTAGGCCACAAGAAGGACCCCCACAAAGACCGCAAATGTGTTTTCCTTGAAGTGACCCATATAAAAAAATTAATCCTAGTGAAGGCATAAAAGAAGCTCATTTCAGAACAGTTTCATATCATTTATATTCCATTGTACATAGAAAAGGCACGAGACCATGTGTGACCTTCGGAGATTAATTTCAGAACTATTTACAATACTTTCCTTCAGAATGTTCTGTGTCTTAGCAGTTCTCTATTGATCCCAGAACTGGATGACTACATCTTATTATCTAAATCAATAGTATGTGTCCACAATATTATAAAGCAGGGAGCAAGGACAACTGTTTTGTAATATCACATGAAGATGCTAAGCATCTTTGCATGATACATGTCCAGGAGTACCAGTGAGCTATAGGCTGGGATAGTGGGAACAGGAGGCAACATAGATGGAAGAGATGTAGAATCTGCTAAACTTTGAGAGAACGTACAGACCAAAAACGCTTCGCAAAACCTGGCATAGGGGAGTCTGTGGCTCGCTTCCTAGCCATCAGGAGACAAGTGTTGACCATTAGACAAACTGTGCCCACTGGGTTTGAACAAAGGTTATCTCAGAAAAGTCATTAAAATATTCTCACCTTTAGTTTCCTGATTTTCTAGAGGAAAATGCTTACATATACTTTACGTTTATTCTGAGAACTAAATAAGAGGAAGCACAAAAATGCCTGGAAGCTCTTAGAAATATTAGCTGTCATTTATCCCACTACTACTGCCTGCAAGACCTTTCTTCCTTCCAAAGCAGGCAAACTCTCTTCTCTTCAGCTGCTCTCCAGGGATAGCAACTCTGCTTTTAACAGCTACATATAGAGATAGACACTCAAGTACTACACTGTGGAGAGAAAAAAAAAACAAAACAAAACAGAGCCAGAGGAGTTCAGGTTAACAAATAATGCACAGTTACCAAAATTTAATAAAATAACTTGGTACCTGGTGATGTATTTCAGTGGGTAGAGTTCATCATGGTACAAATGAAACCTTTCTCTAGGACACTGTAAATTCCCAGGATCCTATAAAACCAGAGGAGGGGTACATGCCTATAAACAGAACACTTAGGAAGTGACGGCAAGAGGGTCACATGAGAGCCTGACTCAAAACAAACAAAATGCTTGACACTTTAGGACAGTAATTTTAGATGAAGTACAAAATTTAAAGAGAGTTTACCATTTTTCTTGTCTCCTATTTTTCTACCCCAGGGTTCAGTCAAGGATCCTGTGCGGCACTTACTTGTCATGGCCCCTCAATCTCCAATATGATAGCCCCAGTCTTCTCTGACCTCCTACGTCAATGTCCTCGTTAATTGGCACCCATTTCTAATTCGGGTTTTATTTAACTACTTCTCATCATTTTTTATGAAACTGGGTGATAGTGTGAAGGATATCTCTCTTCACACAGACTCTTATCAAGAGGCACACACACTGACTCAAATTATTGCACACTCATTATTGGGGATGAGGACTTCAATCATTTAGTAAAAGTGGCCAGGGTCCTCCTCACTCTTCTTTAATTACTAAGTAGTTCAGAGAAGAAAATATGAGCCTCTGTCTATAGTCTATTTCTTCTTGACTTCCACCCCGTCCTTTATCTCTTTGCAGATCATGCCTGTGGCAATATGGAGTACTAAGAGTTTTCTTATACGAATTCATCACTTATATGTAGAACAGTTGGACTACTTTCGTTTGTTTTATTTTTCGGGAGACAGTTTCTCTGTGTAATAGCCCTAGCTGTCCTGGAACTCTCTTTGAAGATCAGGCTGGCCTTGAACTCACAGAGAACCACCTGCCTCTGCCTCTTAGTGTTGGAGTTAAAGGCTTGTGCCAACATGTCTAGTTGAACAGTTAGAATTTTGTTGAAGGATTGTATTTTTAATTTCTCCAACAATATTGTCATTGACATTACTATGATCTTATGTATATTAATTTTATTTTTGATTTGTTATACTCTAGTTATTTTGTTGCAGAGGTTCCCCTCAACTTTGGCCACTGGGGACCTTTTAAGGTTAGCTTTTGTATGCTTTAGACATGTTGACATGTTTTAAGCACTTCCTTACATTTTGGCATTATAAGATGCTCCTAGAGCATGCTTGTATTTTCTCTACCCCAGCCATGGAACAGTCCTTCAAAGATTCCTGGCTCCTTTATCGGGTAAGAAAATTAGAAGTTAAAATCTGTGATCTAACATGGGCATTGCTACAGGTGAGTCATTGCTTTTAGCCTGCCTAGAACTGTGGTTATGCATCCAAGTTGGTGCCTAGATGCACATATCTTTTTATTTCCACACTGTTTATATCTAGTTGTTCATTTACTATGTGTGATTTCTTCAAAGAATGCATATTGATCTAAGTCCATTCTAGTTCTCTCCCTGTAACTTCTTTCTCTAACAGTGAAAATGTCCTTGTTGTCATCTGTATTTAGTTGTTCAGCCTCTGCATTGGAATGAACTAACCTATAGTTCTGAGAAAAAATAAACCCGCAAACCATAGTTCACTGATTACATACATTTTTCTATGTCTTTAGCTTTGTAATGTCCAGTAAAAACATTGCTTTCCAAAGTCATTTCAGACAGTTTCTTCCTGTTTCTTTAAAGAGAGTATTTGAGTAATCTATGGTGAAATTGGGTCCATTTGTCATGGTCTGACCTCCCCTTGCCTTTCCTACGCATATACATTTTGGCTTTATTTTTGCATTCTTTTTCCAATTAGTGAAACTCACATTTTGTCTTAGTCGGGTTTGTTAGTTTTAACAAATATACAGAGTCAATATATCAAACACTGAGACCCATTATTGTCTCCCAAATTTTCCAATACCGCATTACCATAGCAACTGTTCATCTCTCTCCACTCCCTGGAAGCCAAGTATCTATTTTCCTGTCTATGGTTTCCTAACCCAGTATTTTCAGAAATGGAATTAGGCAATCTTGTAAGACTGGCAGCTACTCAAAAAATGTCAATCTATAATAATATATAAAAGAATAGCTCATTCAGGTTTTCTTCTAAGTCTTCATTGGCTGTTCAGATGCATGCCAGTTTATTCTGAGAAAGAGAAAAAGCATCCCATGATCACAACTGTTCACAGCTGGTCCTTAAGGCTATTACCAATGGAATTTGTTTTTGCTGCTAGGACATAACATTGTGGAATCACCAATATTCTACTTGATGCCAACCAAAATATCTACAAATCCTACTCTCAGTAAATGAATAAATCACTAATATTTACTAATTTAGTGTTAGGCAAGCTTATAACTGTCTAGATGGTTTTTAGATTTACTGAAAAAAATATATCCATGTGAATATTGGCTAGCATTTCTATGAGCGGAATGCTCATTAAATAAATACTAGAACATATGTGGTGTGAACTTTGCCATAAGTGGTGAGCACCTACATCCACAATTATCTTCTGTTAAATTGCTTCTGTTGTGAAAGAAGCAAATTAATCCCTGTACCAATTAAACATAGCACAAAGGTCAATATCAACTTAAAGAATGCTATCACAAATGTGTAGCAATGTCTTAGCAGGTGTAAGGTCTTTACATGTACTCTGTCTCCTTTGACATATAGTTATAATATTCTTCCTGATTTCTGTGACTATTCTAGTATAAGAAGCCAGAGGACCATAGATATCTGAGGTCGTTCATGACGAGCATACCAGGGTTGAGAGTCAATGTGTTCATTTGTATTAAAAGACTAAAACATTGTCAGCGCTATCATGAAGATCTCCTTTAGAAAAATAATATTTAAGGGGCTGGCATGATAGTTTAATGGGTAAAGGCACTTGCCACCAAGCCTGAAACCTAACTTCCAGGTCAATATCTAGAACCTCGAAAGGAGATGGAGAAGAACTGAAGGAGGAGGCTGCTTGTTCATCCCAGCCATCCAGAAACAAAATAACCACACAGAAACTATATTAATATATATATATATTACAGAATATATATATATTATTAATATAATATATATATATTACAGAAAAGGCTACCGTGAGTCCTGCAGGACAAAGGATGTCTGAGACTGAGACTCAACATTGTACCTGTCGGGGCAATGATAGGTGGGGATTCAGAAGCTGATCATACTTAATGAGAAAAGAGAGGGTGGGTGAAAGAACTGAGTCTCTCAGTGAGTGAGAAGAGACTGGATTCAAGCACTCTGGATGTCTTAGTATATGTCATTTGGGTCCAGCTGCTCAGATTTACAGAAACACTGTGTTATATGAATGGATTTACATGAGTCATTCTATGAGAGTTTCTAAAGAGCATGCTTACGTATTTTACATACCCAATCCCTAGACACCTATCGGATACAGTTCTCATTAAATCGTAACTTCTTTAGCTTTGACACCCTTACCACATTTTGTCAAGCATTTAATTTCCTAAGAAAAATAGGTTTTGCCACGGTAGATAACTTAATCAAGCAAAAAATAAAAATATATCATCTGTACCTGAAAAATATGGCTCAAATCAAACCTCGTCGACAGAATACTTCAAACCTCCATTTAGAAGCTAGGGCTATAAAAAGCATTTGGGGCCTATTCAGTGCGTAAAACACATTAACACAGCTCTGAACTAGATAACTTAAGAAACAGTCAAGATGGGAAAAACTGTTCAATTCTTGCTCAGACTTTTAAGACCAGAACTGCTGTGAACACCCTCACTCCATCATTGCACTGAAAGGGAGTTGGTGACCATTTACGACAAGCTACAGGGAATAGATGAAGGAAATGGATTTGATCCAGGAAAAGAACAGTGCTCAAATGGATTTGGCTCTTTTTTTTTTAATTTAGTAAAGTCTTCTGCTTTGGTCTCTCTTTGGTGTAAGCGTGAGGAGTAACTAGAGCTCCCAAACCCCCTAAGTGGTAAAAGAAGTGGGCCTGTGGGGTTTCCGTGGTAATGAGATATAATGACATAGGAAGGCAGAGTGGAGCCACTGGGGCTCAAGCAAGATATTTTAGGTAAAATGAGACCTTAAAGGGAAACAGGAGCATGATGCTGTAATCTGATATCTATCTCCGAAGACATATGAAAAACACACATCAAAGGTATAAAAATGTAGGCTGCTCACAATAGAAAAGTAGCTTCCATTTCTTGCCAGTGGATTACTGAAAATGAGGGACCAGGGTTGAGTGACAGGTTCTGCTGTTGGAGTTCAGACCAGGTCAGCGCCCCCAGGCTGTCATTGTTATCTGATGGATGTACTAGACCCTGCTGCTACAGTAGCCGGGTTGCTCTCAGCAGGTGCACTAAATAGGAGTCATTATGAAAGGACATGGCGACACTACACTGTGGGTAAGGAGACAGGCTCTAACTCTACCACAGATTAGCTATTTATCCTGAGGTAAGTCACCTCAACTCTTGAGTTTTGCTGAGACTGTGAAAGGCGAATGTCCATTTTGCATTTGATTGCATTGGATCTATAAGTCTGGTATTGAGTAGTAGACCACAGATTAGACTTCTTGGCTACCAAACAATAAGGGGGAAATCCTAATTAAAATGACAGACTACAGAAATAGATTTCCATGTGATTTCTCCTAAATACCTTTAATGTTCGTTATCCCTCCCATCCAGCCTACCTTCCCAGCTCACGCCTCATTAAACCCTTCCTTGCACCGTGATTAGCCTTTTACCTTCCATACCACTGGGCTCTGTCTCCCTTCCCTTGACTCCTCCCTCATTTGTTCCCTTAGTGTTTCCTGGGCTCTGTGGTTATTCCAAAAGAGATATACAGATCTGAAGATTCAAGACTAATGTCCAGAAATGAAGGAAAATGTGCAAAGTTTGTCTTTCTCACTCATAATGATTGCTTCTAGATCCATCCATTGACCTGCGAATTTCATTAATTTCATTTTTCTTTGCAAGTTGAAAACCACAGCTGGGACCATTATCCAGACTAGGAACCTACGACTAGACAGGTCATAGACCTTAGGGAAGAGCCTACTACTATTATCCTATTAAATGGACATAATATAAAATTGATGTCTAATGACTTATAGATTAGTGTCTCAACCTTCATCAGAGAAGCTAATTTTTTTCAATAGATATCAATTAACACAGAGACTCACACCTGTTAAAAGTGTAAAGAGTAAGAGACTACAGGATTCTCAGCCCTAAATGGAACACCTATATCATACCCCCTCCTCCCAAGCCTAGAAGATGAGGAGGAACGATTGTAAGAGCCAGGAACACTGAATGACTACAAGGGAAAAAGGTTTTCTGAACATGGCAGGACTTAAATATGAATTCATAGCAATTGAGACAGCATTTACAAGACTTGCAGAGACTCAGGTCAGACAAAAATCACCAAATAGAGACTGGAGTCCAGTGCAGACTTCCACCTCTAGCTACGAAGCTATTGACAGCAGGTAGCTTCTGGAATGAAGGTCAGTTTCCTTCTTCTTTTTTCAACTTCAGAGAGATGGCTCATTTTATTGTTCCAGGGGTAAAGTATATACAGGTTCTAAGAGTTAAGGATGGGAAGGGCTGATTGGTCATAGCATAGCATCTAATTATCATACGGGCGGGAAGAAAGAACAAAACTTAGGTGTTGAGTCATCCAGCGGTTGCAGGAAGCTCTGTGCAGTGTCAGCCTCCAAATAAGGTTAGGCTCTGAGCTTAGAGACATTCTCCCATTAAGGTTAGACAGAGAAAAGAGAGCCTCACTGAGAATGGGAGCCCTCCATTTTGCCCCAAACTCAGAGAGCTATCTAGACATGATAGACTGCGGCCTTAATAGCACAGTTCTCCAACGTCTCCCCTTGTTCGATTCTGTAATGGAGATGTGTCATCATAGGCTTCAAGAGCCTTATAACCTATATGGGAGGATGCAGGGTCTGCAACCATGACCTGGATGGTGGTAATTCTAGCAATGCTGGTAATCTGTCATCGGTAAAATTGCATAAGGCAGGAAGAAAGCATCAGAATAAAACATGGCGTAATTGGGGGGCCAAAACAAGGGGTAGAAGCCAAGAAAAAAAGGAGTTATTGAACCAACTTAATTGTTCAATGGATTGGAAGCTTGGACGAACAGTCCTTGGTGGGTGGAGCATGCCCCACTAGAAGGTCACACCTCCAGTAATATCTGGGCAATATAAAGTGTATTTGATTTATTTAAAAATTTCAAAAAAGAGGACACCAAGTTGGTTTGGTAGTTGTATTAGTCAGGATTATCTAGAGGAACAGAACTGCAAGAATGAATACATACATACACACACACATATATGTTAAATGTATATAAACATATTATATATTACAGTGGATTACAGGCTATGATCTGATTAATCTGATTGTGGTTGTCTCCTGACAGAAACTCCAAGAATCCACAGTTTTTCTGTCCACAGGGTTGGCTTTATTAGCTGATCGTCAGAATACATTGAAATCCCAAAGAAGTAGTTTCAACTAGCAATGACAAAATGCTCAGCAAAGGATAAATGAACTTGTCATCAGTGTTTTGCAGGTGAGTAGCAAAAGCTTTCTTTTTCCCTGCCATTTTATCATTTTACATGGGTTGCAATCAAAAGGTGTGGCCCATATTTGGGGTGGGTCTTCGGACCTCAAATGATCCAGCCAAGAAAACTCTCTCCCAAGTGTGCCCAGTTGCTTGGGTTTTAGTTACTTTAGATGGACTCAAGTTAACAACCAAGATTAGGCATCACAAGTCTACCCCTTGCCAACTCCAGACACAATCATGTCTCTTTATGTCATGCTTAATTTCCAAATAAAAAATAACCAGGTCATAATTATACCTAATATGGCATAACTATAAAATGCAACCAAAAATTCATTATGCTCTTACATTCCATGTGATTCGTGTAGTAGGGAAGGATCTAGGAGGAATGGGAAAAGAGCAAATATGATCAAAATGTATTGTACAAAATTCTCAAAGAAGTAATAAAAGAGAAAAAATAAAGCTGCCGACTAATTTTTTTTAGTAGACATCCCATCCCCTTTCTTCTATTAAATGGATTGTGAGAGGAGCGAGTTGAAGGAAGGATGAACACACTGACTCACAATTTGATATAACAAAGCTGCCTTGTGGCAAATGATTTAATTGTCAGCGGGGCTGTCTGACAGGCTGAGGAGAAGAATAATGAAAGCCCTCTGGTTCCAAAATTCCATCATCTCAAAAGATGGGATTTTCAGTGTGCAGCGAATTGAACCTGGCTACATTTACAATTCAACAAGGCTGCAAGGGCTGGTCTATCAAAGATAGCCCCTCTGCTCTGTCCACCCAGCGCAGAGGCAGAGAGACGAGTGTGAAACCCAGAACAAAAATGGGCCCTTGGCTTAGATGGCCAAGTGGGACATCCTTTGTCTGAGAGTTTGTTCTTCATAGAAGACAACTATTGGCTTCTTTCTCTCTCTTTAATTCTTACTTTTTCCCAATCCATTGGTTCACCTTCCCTCTGACTCTGTCAGACACTCATTTAAACAAAGTGATTTTTAAGACAGTGGTTTGGTTCAACCACGTATCGTTCCTATTTCTCCACATTTTTCTGCCAAGATTGTTATTATCTAAATCTGTTTAGCTGTTAATCTGTGACAATAAGACAGCTTGAGGGCCATGATTTTTCATTTGGAACTTTGGAAGGTCCTATATTATATTATATTATATTATATTATATTATATTATATTATATACCATGTGTGCTTATATGTTTGCGGACACACACCTTCCTGCTTACAAGAGAGACAAGAGAAGGGAGAAGGAAAAGAGGGAGAAAGAAGTGGAAAAGTAGAAAAAGCAGCAGTGTATCTTTAATAGAAGATAAATCTATGGCCCAATCAGTAACACTAAAGTTACTCTTTAATGCTATAGACCAATTAATGCTCAGCTTTTTAAATATTATGTCAATAGTTATGCAACCTCAGTCTTTAGCCTATTTTAAATGACAAACTTTTATTGAATGCAGTCCTATAACCTAGTCATTCCTTATGTAAGGTTCTGTACTTAGGATGTAATACAAGTTAGGGAACAGCCTCTACATACAAGGATATTTATTTCAGTATTATGTTTATTATTGTAGAACATTATATACAAAAATAGTCTGTCTTCCTATGCCCACAATGAAACCAAATGATAAAATTACATTTTCAAAGAATTGCTAATGGCATAGTATATTTTCATATTATTTGAACTAATTTAGGTAAAAAAATAAAAACTATTTAGGTAAAAAAATATAAATAAAATATGCAGTAGGGGCTGTGTATACCAACACTCTGAGGGTGGACATAGAAGGATCAGGAGTTCAAGAACAGCCTAGGCTATACAGTAAGTTTGAGATCAACCTGTGCTAATGAAACACTATCTTAAGAAAATGAAACAGCTGCATCACCAGAAAGCTCCTCCCAGCATGGATGACAAGTCACAAATGCTGTGTTTCTATCTCATTAAAGTTAGAATTAGATTTGTGTTGCATACCATTCATCCTGGGGATATTTTAAAGACAAAGAGTTTATTGAGTTCCCTAACAGAGGATAGATGAAGGGTGGTTCATAGGCATGCTGATGACCTCAAAGCAGCCCCCACTGGAGAGCATGCACCCACTATGGATGGTGGCTTCCACATAGCCACATATATAAAGTTACCTCCTCCCAGTCTTCCTCAGCCTATACACTCTGGTCATTCCCAAGACCATAAAACCATGTGTAATTAGTCCAGAATTCTATACAGTTGGCTGTGAGGAGTGGTTGAATACTCATAAGATAGTTTAATGACCCTCCCTGCCTCACCTTTCTGTAAGGGAATGTCAGAACTCAATAAACTCAACTGGGGTACTCAGGTGAAAGCAGAGGAATATGGTTTTATGAAGAAGGCATCTGTCTGTGGGAGGATAGAGTTACAGCAATGGGACCCTTTAAAGGCCACCTCTCATGGAGTAATGATTCTGAGTACCACTGCCTACCTGAATCAAAAATGCCTATGTACTAGAAGCAGAGTCTTCCTTTCAAAGAACTTGAGATTTTGTTAGAAGTTCATTGTGAAATAATTAAAAGTGAACTTAACGTAGTTCATTTTTTTATTCTCATATATACTTGGGGAAAGTAAAAACCTCTGTCTAAGATAAAATTTTAAAATACTCTTTGGCATTTTAACCACTAAAAGTGAACTTTTGGCACTGTAAGCAAGTGATTTTTTCATGGAGCCATGGAGAGTCTTAATTTAACTCAATGTGTCTAGAGTCTCAGCAAAGAATCTCTAGGAAAAAAGAGAAAGCTTACCCACTGACAGCTAAAGAAGCTGGAAGTAAGATGGGATTGAACTCTGTTCAGTACAAAGTCCCCAAACATATTGTAGCCTATTGTTCATAAGATATGTCCACAATCTAGTTGAGGAGAAATGTGAAATCTTGGTGTTTGATCTCCAAGGCAGAATGTCCATGAACTCTGTTCTGTAATAAAGCTGATTTCCCAGGTATTCTGTTAACTGTAAGATTCTTTCCAGTAGTTTCCCATAGTTCTTAATTGTATTCAGGCCGTGTTTATGCACAGAACAAATAAAACACACAGCTAATAAAAACATCAGGTGTGTGTGTGTGTGTGTGTGTGTGTGTGTGTGTGTGTGTGTGTGAAGGACTGAACAATTTTATGTTGGACAATGTCTTTGTGTATGACAATTTTAAGTTCAAATCTGTTTCATATCATATATAACATACAATCACATAACAAGAACTGAATTTTGCTGATGTTTTGAACTTGCATTTTCCAACCCCCAGAGCTGGAAGAAAACACATGTATAACTTAAGACACACAATGGATCCCTGGTTTTCTATTAAATTTGGTAAGCCAAGAAAGGTGAAATAATGCTTAAAATGCTTAGTAAATGTTAGAGTGTTATAGACAGTATGTAACCTTTAAGGCAGAAAATGAAACAGTCCTTTATGACAGCATCCACAGACTCTACACAACCCACTAAATGATTGTTGGTTTAAATAGGTAAGTGTCTAGCATCATCCTACTAATTAAGATAGATGTAGCCTCAGCTGTAATGAACTTACAATGCAATGAGATATAAAGAGTTTGCCATTATAATTAAATGTGGAGTTAACCACAGAGGGTAAATACATATGAACAGAGTGCTTGGTCTTGACCTGGGAGTGACATCAATTAACAACTAATAGCATAAAGACAGACAAGAGATAAGGGTGGGTAAAGTGAATGCAGAGATTCAAGAATCTGGAAGATCATGTCCTGACTTCATAGAAATGAAGAATAGAAAGAGAGATTGGGTCAGGTATTAGTCTGAGAAGAAATGCAGGGACTAGCTTAAGTAGTAATTTCTAAACGTGTACAGGAGTTGTAACTTTAATGTGAATGGTCAGGAAGCTGTAAGACATGTTTTTCATCAAAGGGGTAAATATCAAATATTTTCATTTTGTGGGAAAGTTCCATCTGGTTAAAGTGACAAAAGTCTCCTCAAGTCACCAACATGAGAAATAAAAAAGCTGAATGAGGAAGTAAAGAGATGAGGGAAAGGATTTCAACAGACTGAGGAAGGAAGACAAGCCTAAAAAAGAAGAGATGGAAATGGGTGTTCCCTAGATTTTTCAAGGTGCCTCCAGCCAGCCACACATATAGAGAAAGAAGAGAGGAAGAAGGTTTTATTCATCAGCCAATAAAAGCAACACGTATACAGAAGGACTCCCCACAAACTGGCTATATTTAGAAATATATATTCAGATCCATAATTATACATGCATGCAATAACAATTAGTGGAAAGGGAAGTCATGAATTTGAAGGAGAGCAGGGATGAGCATTTAGAAGGCTTTCGAGGGATAATAAGGAAAGGAGAATTGTTGCAATTAAATTAAGTATCAAAATTTAAAAAAAAGATAGAAAACAGAAGACTATTATTCTTGAGAGGAGATGCTTGCTCTATCCATAAATGTCAACCTAATTTGTCATGCTTTCCCTTAAATTTGTTTCAAATCTGACCTATCAAACTAATGAGATATTAGGCTTTCAGAGGTGCTGTGGTGGTTGCGTTTGAAGAGGGATTTAGATAAGCTCATTTTACTTTTACAACTTACTTATTTATGAGGATGATTGAAGTATATTGAGAGACTTCTATTAGCCAGTAGAACAGGTCTGAGGATGATCAGAGACTTCACACCAACACTAGAAGATTTGAACTTTGATGTGAAATTTAAGTTGTTGATTTTGGCAGTGAGATGATGTAGAGTTCTGTGCTCATGAGTTGGTGACTGCTATGGATATAGCTTGGCCAAAAGATCATTCCTGATGAACACATGCCAGTATTAATATACCTTAATAATATTCAAACTACATCCACCTCCCATTAGCGTGTAATATTGTTTTAGTTGCATACTGTCCCATATTTTAGACATAAACTAGCCTCCCATATTCCTGACAAATTTGATCATTGGCTTCAGGAGGAACTTACCATCAAGATGTAAATGTAACTGTATATGAATACCCATGTGGAGACCCAATAAGAAAACTCAACAGGGAGAGCAATTAAAGGAGGTATAAAGTTTGAAAATGTTTATTCTCCCCTCAGTGCCCGTGAGAGCACTAAGTCACAATAAAACTATTCTCCTCTGCCCCATATAACTGCAACTCCTTTATTTCAAAAACGATGTTCAAGACGTTGGAAGTAATTATACTGTGGCCACCATTATAGTGATATTGAAGGAAAAGAGAAAGACTTCATTTTTACATAAGCATCATACAACTGCATGATTCAGAAAGCCATAAAGCATAGCTACATTAGTATAAGCAAGGATAAGGAGCCACACCTGCAAGCAGTCAAACACTACACAGATAGGATGGACACAGTCCTGACAGACTATTGCATCAGAAAGAGTAGGATGACATCCCTGGAACAGTGGGGTGATGTACCTAAGGAATGTCCAGCAGATGTGGACACATGGAATTCTTCCACAAACTCATTGATCTCAAATAAGATTGGCCTGGCCCATCTTGTAGATGAAAACGAAAAGGGAAAAGCAGAATAGGGTTTCACATCTCTTAGCTTCCTGACTCTATTTAACCTTCCAGGGCACAGGAAGCCCAAGTTGTGGGGAAAATAACTTATTATAATAGAATTAAGGAGATTTTTAATTTGGCCATTTATCTGACTTATTTAAATTTTATATAATAAATATATGCTTTCCTCATAAATGGAATACATTTATTCATTTAAGGTAACCTCTTTCACATTGAATACCTCCATATGTCAAAATCATCCACAAGTATTTTCAGGATGTTATAATGTCAATAAATTCCTAGAAAAACATACTTCACTTGTTTCTGATGTTTCTTTTTGTCTATTTACTTTTAATTATCCTTTTGTCTTGTGAAATCACAATACAATTACATCATTTCTCCTTTCCTTGTTGCCCTCCAAATCCTCCTGTGTAGTCCTCCCTACTATTCTCCTTTAAATTCATGGCATCTCTTTTAATTAATTGTTATTGCATTCACACAATATACATATATAGAGAAATATGTCTATATATGTGTGTATATATGAATACATGGACATATTTATATTTATAACCTGCCCAGTCTGCATAGCTATTCATATGTGTTTTCAGAGCTTACCACTTTGTAATGGATAAACAATTGGGGTGCTCTCCCCTGAGGAAGATTATTTCTCCCACTTTGAACATTTCTTATTTGCCTGTAGCTCTCTGTTTAGAGCTGGAATCTTCTAGGATTCCCTTCCAAGTCTGTTGTTGGCCTTATTTAGCTCATGTTTGGACAGTCCTGTTGGTAAGACTTTATGGGTGTACCTTCAGACATTACTGGAAGACACAGTCTCACAGCAAACTCCCTGATCTTTGGTTCTTACAATCCTCACCACCTTGCTTCTTCGGAAGCGTTCCCTGAGACTTATGTGCAGGAATGGTTTGTAGATGTGTCCATTGGGATCAGGCTCAACAAACTCTGCATTAGGGTTTGTTGTGTTTTGTTCTAATAGTCTCTATCGGTTACAAAGAGAAGTTTTCTTAATGAGAGGTGAAGACTATACTTTCCTGTGGGTACAAAGACAAATATTTAGAGAGCAGTTAAGGATTGTGCTGCTTTAGTAAATTGGTGGTCGTAGGTTCTCTTCGATCTACGACTGAACTAACCCTGGGTAGTTAGCTATGTTCCCAGTACCAGGCATGGTTTCCCTCTTGTTAATCAGGTCTAAGAGAGAACTGTTGTATGTGTGCCTCTACTGCACCCTTATGGTTATCCTGCCATTCTGGCTACTGTAGTGGTTTATAGACATCATAGCTGGGAATGGTTGATTATTGCTTCCTTCCTTTGGAAGCTCCCATGGTAACTTTGGGTACTATAAATCTACTCCTCAGGGAAGAAGGATTCAGATCAGTTCCAGACTCAACAGCCTCTGGGTCCTGCTTCTGAGTGCATAGTATCTTCAGCAATGAGGACTAACCTACAATTTCTTGGCCTGGGAACCAAGGGCAATAGCAATAGCTATGTTTTGAGAGTCTCTTGAACAGTCATGAACAACAACTCAAACTAGGGCATCTGATGCCTGGTGGTGTTGTTCGTTTTTCGGTTTTGCTTTTGTTGATGTTGTTTGTTGTTTTTGTTTGTTTGTTTGTTTGATGCTCTTTGATTCTTAGGGGCAGTATTTTCTGAGAAAATTTCCTGCAAACTATATATGTGTATTTATACACACACTTACATGGATTATAGTATACATGGAGATAGAAATAAATAGTGTGATTTCATATATTGTTATTATGTATTAATTTTATTTTATTTATATTAATGTATATTAATATTAATTTTGTGTTAATTTCCTATTATTTTTATAATATGGAATATAATTCCACATTATTAGCCTTGCATACTAATAGCTTATTTCCCACCTTCATACAACCTGTCTATCTTCTCCTACTCCCTCAAATTTCTCTCAGACTCATCCCTAATCATTTTCTTTCTTGACCCACCAAAACTGACCCAATGATTAGGGGTCATCCATGTGACTGTGGTTGGGAGCTGTGTATTAGAACCTGGCAGGCTCAGCAGAAAGAATGAAGCTAAAGACAGTGATTCTCCTCTCCCAGGACCTAGCCACAGCCTGTAGTTCAGAGGTTACAAGACAGGTTCTGCCAGTCCCCCACCTCTTCCCTGAATGTTAATAGGCCAGTCTTGTGTGGACCTAAGGCAAGTATCCATAGTAAGTGTGAGTTAATGATCATAGTATTTGTACTAAATCTGGGTTTTGCAGCATCAGTGGCATTTTAAAACTCTTCACCCTATCTTCAGGCTCTTAAATTTCAAATTGTACTCTAGACAAAGTTGACCATCTCTAATAGAGGTGAAATTAAAAGCACTTTGGAAGTATTATTAACACTGTCTTACCTGAGGGGAAATGTCATGCAAAAAAGTAATCTATATCATCATAAAATTATTGAAACTAGAACTCTCAATGTCATTTAACATTCTGAAATTTTATTGTGCTCTAACATAAGATAAATTATCTTGATGTATAGAGCCCAGTCAAACTCTACCATAAAACAGTTACTAGACAATAATCTTGACTACTAAATAGTATAAATGATCTATGTTCAGAAGATCCATGGGAGCAGAATGGCAATAGCACAGGTTGTACATTCATAATAAAAATATTGAAATCTAGAATTGTATTGAATTTACGATTGATGTGTGAGTCGTCTGAAATACAGCTTTTCTGGATTGTCTCACTTAACATCTTCTGCTATCATTTGGAAAGATTATTAGTCTCCTTCCCATCTCACAAATGTGAAAACTAGGGCTTGGGGAAAACAACTTATTCAAAATTTGAAGGATTTCACCAACCCTGTGTATTCTTGGACCAGGTATCTAAGCCAATGTTGGTAGTAAAGTTTAAAAGAGATGTTGATGACTCGAATCCAGGCTTTCTTTGCCATTGACTGCGATAAAAATCCATTCATAACTGAATTGGTAAGTAGTTAATAGAATGTCTAAAATTCTGATATTGAAGAAACCCTTAGCAACACACACACAGAGACACACATACACACACACACATGTTGAATATGTTCCTGCATTGGATATTTACTGTGTGTCTTCTTCTAACTCATATTCCCTGGGTGATCTTCTCTGTTGCTCCAATTTGCCTACATTTCTTCATCACAGAATAGTTTAAGACAAGATGTTTTGCCAAGCTACTCAAAGAGTTAGTTTATCTCCACTGACCTTAAATGCACATGCAAACACAGAGCATAGTGGCTGGCCTATTTGAAGAGGGGCACTATGACCCTAGTGCTGCAATAGTCCTGTCTGAAACGTAAGTTATGGTGATAGAGAGAGGGCTTAGCAGTTGCAAATGCTTGCTGCTCTTGCAACAGACCTAGGTCTGGATCCTAATTTTCATGTCAAGCAGTTCATAGTTACCTGTAACTCCAACTCTAGGGATCTGATGCCCCTTTCTGGCTTCTACAGACATCAGAAAGCATGGGCAAACACATACACACTAAAAGCTAAAACAAAATAATAATAAATATTTTTTTTTTTTGGCTTTTCGAGATAGGGTTTCTCTGTAGCTTTGGTGCCTATCCCGGAACTAGCTCTTGTAGACCAGGCTGGCCTCGAACTCCCAGAGATCCGCTTGCCTCTGCCTCCCGAGTGCTGGGATTAAAGCCGAGCGCCATCACCGCCCGGCTCAATAATAATAAATCTTAAAACAATAAATGTACAGACTCTTTATTAGAAACGTTTTGTGTTTAAAATATGATACATCCATGGTGCATTTTATTTGCCTTCTTAGTGAAGATCATGGTTTTTCACGCTATTTTTGATTGGTTCAAGGTAATAATAGTAACAATGAGCAAACATCAGTGAGAGTTAAAAGCTAAGCAGCTAAAAATCATTTTCTCTGTTACCAGACTCTTTAGATTGGCGCCCCACTCCACTGACTTTTGAACCATCTTAATATAGTGGGCTGTGTTGTGTACCACTAAAACTCATGTGCTACCTCCTAAACTCCAGTCCCTCCACTGGTGGAAAGAAGTCACCTCCTCTTCATCATTCATGCTGAAATGTGAAATTTCTTCATAATCTTCACTCTAATATTCTAGACATTCTACAGCCAATACCCATTATGTCTCAAAAACTCAACATGGTATGAAGGACAAGCAATGAGATGTGTGAAATGAGGGGAATCATAGGATTAATTAACCAAATAGTGCTACCTACACGCCATTTGTCCCACGTTTGATTATATAGGGTTCCCTGTATGTGCACAGCTGCCCTGGGCATGTGTCTTTTAGAACCAATCCTTGAACTTATTAAATATTTCAAATATTTAGTCTTGGAATCAAAAATTTTCTTATCCAAGTTTTGATTGTCTAATGCTCGTGCAAATTAAATGAAAATAAGGCAACAGTTTTGTTAAGAGTTTAATATTAACATAAAATAGCTAATGGCCCTATATCATATTTTTATTTTCCATTCAATATTTATTGACATTATTGACATTTACTGACATCTAAACCTCCCAACAGACAAATAAGTAACTGCCAATCTCCCTTTAAAAATGAAGAAACTGAGACTCAGAGTGTTTAAAAAGCATGGCGGAGTTCCCAGGGTTAGTGAACACAGAAGCAGATCTCTCTCCTCTAAAGGCATCTGTCTTCCCCTCTTCTGCTCAGCCTGATGGGACCTGCTGTGAAATCCACTCCACCTAGCTTGCTCTCATTATCCCTCACTCTTAAAGTAGCATCAATCACAGGATGACCCACAGAAATTTTAGGAAGCATTTTAGGGAAATAGAGAATATGGCTGTCAGGGTTTTGATGCAGATATTTTTAATGTTTGTTTTATTTTAAATCATGTGTATGTGCCTGTATGTATGGCTGTGTACACGAGTGTAACTATCAAGGAGTTCAGTTGTATTGGATGCCTAGAGCTGGAGGAATAGATGTGGTCAACCCAATATGGGTATGACGGTTGAACTTGGGTCTTCTGCCAGAGCAACTTCTAAGTCATCTCTCTTACCCCCAATACTCTTTGGGAGAAAAAAAAGCTCATTTTAGAAACTTTATATCCATTTTTTTAGAATGTGCAAAAATGGTGCTATTTTCTAGTTTCTCAACAACAACAAATGCAAAACTATCAGTGAGATTAATTAAATTGTCATTGTACTTACCATTGAAAGCCAAAAATAATTCTAGTTTACTCTCATGTGTCGAAAGCAGAAAAGCCCATTGCCTGATGAGGGTGGGGCGGTTCGCCAACCCCAACATCTCTGAGTTGCTGGACCGTGAGGAGGAGCCATGTTACAGAACCAAATCCAGGAAGCATGGCTTTGCCACCAAAGATGAAAACCTGAAGCTCCATCAATTTTCCTGCAAAATTCAAGATGTTGTTAATTTTCCATTGTGTAATGTACTGTCTTTTCCTTATCTACTCTTCAGTCAAGGGGCATTTAGGTTGTTTCCAGGTCCTGGCTATGACAAACAATGCTGCTATGAACATAACTGAGCACATGTCCTTGTGGTACGATTGAGCATCCTTTGGATACCCCAAAGTGGTATTACTGGGTCTTGAGGAAGGTTATTTCCTAATTTTCTGAGAAATCGCCACACTGACATCCAAAGAAGCTGTATCAGCTTGCACTCCCACCAGCAATGCAAAAGTGTTCTCATCAAAGAGAACTCCCAAAAATTCTAATAAGAATGTAGATGTGTAGCTCTCCACAATAGATGGATACTGGTCATGGTGGGGAAAAAACTCACTTTCCTTTAAGGGAGTTTGACCATGCTTCAGTGCCTATATGAACAACGCAAATTGAAAGGCCAGGAGAAGGACCACTAAGGCAGTTGAATAGACCTGGGAGGACTGGGAGGTGAGGGTGATCAGGGTGCATTATGTGAAATTCCCAAATAATAAATATAATATGGAAAAATAGCAGCGGCAGTAAATTATGAAGGAAAAGGGGGGTAAAGAAAGTGCTGGGAAGGGTTTTTAAATGCTTCCGTTGTTGAGAAGTGTTGCCTTTATACTCCATAACTGACCAAGTAGTCATAATATTCCATCTTCACAAGCAAGGAGGACAGCAATAACATCTAGGGACTACTGTGGATACATTCAAAACTATAGCAACATAAAACTCTGTCAAGTAACGTTAAGTTTGCTAAATAAAGCCTCGTGCTGTTAAAATTTGTTGTTATGTACTTGAATATATTTATAATAAGCCAATATTTTCCTATGAATTTTCCAAGTTCTCAGAGATACGATTTCATAGTCACTGACACATAATTACAGTGATTTTCGTGGAAACTTAACGTTGGCTGGGAAGACAGTTTGGAAGCCTGTACTGTATGTGAGCATCCGTGGATGAGAAGCATGTCAACAAGAACAGCTATTGCCTCACCCAGTCTTTTTGTTTTTCAGCGTACAAATGGACTTCATCTAAACAGGTCTCCATTCAATTCTTGCCACTTATGAACAGGAAGGTTTTACCTACTTATTAAAAGGTTCCGTAAAGAAAAGAAGATCAACCAAAAATCCTGTCAATTCCTTGTCCTTTTGCTATTATTATTATTATTATTTTAATTGCTTCAGAGCAATGGGAGGAGAGCACCCGAGATATTCAGGAAGACAGATGAAGGGTGAAAAGTGATCAGACCAAGGGCTATCAGGGCAAGACCTGGTCAGTATCCTAGCAAAGTCGGAGGTCGCCACCTAGAGGGAGCAGAGGTGCACTGTCGCTTTTTTGCAGAAAGAATTTGTAATAGGGGCATTTTGTAAGCGTTTCTGTGATAGGAATCGATCACTGTAGCTGGCAGCCTGCCCAACTCTGCAAACTGTCGTGAACTCTCACCCTGCTCTGATGAATTTTCATATCGTGTGAGAGCCTTAATCAAACACTTCTCAGTATATCCCCCTTTACTTCCTTCTGTCGGACTTCCTAAGACAGCTGAATGAAATCTCCAGATCCCCCACCACTCAGCTGCAGACTATTAAGGAGCTCACTGATGCTTGAAAATGGGCATCTCTAACATAAGAAAACAAAGTCGCTAAACAGAAAATACCCCGGAATCCAGTTCAAATCCAACCCGTGGCTTCTCCCATTACCTCGAGGGAGTTATTGCCCCTCACAAATCTGTTTGCTCGGCTGAAAGATGAAAAGATGAAGATGACCACAGCTTCTCCCTCGAGGAGTTGTGAAAGATTAAATGAGATGAAAGTGTGCAGCCCTAAACAGCAGCTGCCTAATGGAGCCCATGCTTGATGGCTTGGTTGCTTCCTGTTTGTTTGGTCCCTCCCAGCCATAACCTTCTGACAGCTCAAATAACTTGCCTATGCCATAGCGCATGGGTTCTGCCCAGGTGTTTTAAATCGATATGGTCATGAGTTGAACATATCTACCGTCATAAATTTAAATTTTTTACTCATTCCTCCCCCTCATTGACTAATTTGAAGTCATGGAAATCCTAACACGACACCTCTTGGGAGCCCTATTTAGTTTTGAAGCAAACCTAATAAAACAACTAAACTCAAAGAAAGTATCCAAGGAAAAGCGCGCCTCCCTCCAAATAATCCCTGCTGTTAATTCCATGCAGATTGGAATTTGCAATGGGAATGAGATCAGCACCGTGTATGATTTTAGCCCACAGTGTTCAAGTGGCGTATTTCCGTAGGTTCCATGTGTGCAGCATTTTAAATCAATGGTTGCTTGATTTTTTTAAGAAGACTCCAAACTTATTCTTTATGCAAATATCACTTTCATATATTAGAATGTAAGTTTTATATTTACATAGTGAAGTATTTTCATCTCAAATTCTTTGGAAATATTCCTACTTCATCAGTCATCCGTATTTGTACCTTTATATCTCAATTCTCATTACTGAAAAAATACTTGGAATCCAACGCAAATTGAATGCCTTAAAATATATTAAACTTTTCAGATCAATAAGAAGAAATATAAGGACCTATTCTGAACTATTTGGACATTCCTTCCTTTTGTTCTAGCCCACACAACTTTGAGAACTCAGCCTTAACTAAGTGCCTGTTGAATCCAGGAGCAGGGATCTAGGCATGCATGGTTGCTCATAAACACATATGTCTTTTAAAAGCCGGAAGAAACAAAAACCAAGAGGAAATGTTGCTCGTTTATCCTTTTCTGTTAAACGTGTTATATAAAGCAGGCTTTATGACCACAATTTACTCAGAAACCCGGACACCTTCTCTCATCTTTTAGAATACACAAACAAAAACTGGTCTTTTTAAATGAACTAGGACAGGCAAAAGGACAACTTGTCTGTTAGAAGACAAGGGCCTTGTGGGTCTCCAGTGCTGGCTAACTAAGCCCAAATTCAGACCCTACATAAAAAACAGACTAGATCTAAAACACTGAAAACATCAAGAATACAGGATTTGTTCTGAATCCTTTCATTTCTTTTCCCCAATACATTCCTGTAAACTGAGCACACAGCAAGGAAGTCATGAGACCGTGAAAGTCATTTTCTTTCATCTCTGAACTGGACTCCTGCCCTGGATCTTACACTGTATTAGTGGTCGGACTAGAAAACCCAAACTGACTGAGAAGTGGATGGAACCACTATCTAACAAGAAACAGGCTCACACCTGTTATCTCAGTACTTGGGAGGTGGAGGGGCAGGAATTCGAGGTCAGAGTCTACTACATAGGAAGTTACAGGACAAGAGAGAGAAGGGGAGAGAGGGAGGAAGATAAGGAGAGCAAGAAAGAGAAAAACTAAGACATTGAAAATGGCAATCAAAGCTTGCTAGGAAACCTGTGGTGGCTCAATACAAGGTCCTAAGAGCCATGAGGCAGCAGTGTGATTGGAGATGGTGACAATTAGTATTGGACTTTTTAAGAGGCCAGTGGGTATTACAGCAGCATCAATCAAAATCAAGTTAGGGTTACAATTTTTAAGGCCCTGATTGCTTTCTGTGGCTGTGATTAAACATGCTGACCAAAGACCCGGCACAGGGATTTTAAGTTTTGTTTCTTTCAATCTGCTTATATTTTATGATGTCTTTTAATTATTTCTTTCCAAATTTATTTTTTGTGGACAGGATTATATTGGTAGAAATGCTATTAAAACCCCATGCCATTCCCCCCACTTGGAACTGTAGAGTAAATATAATTACTTAATCTCCCTGATGTTTCTTGCCTGTTGCAGGGGCTCATTTACCTGAGTATTTCCTGGAATGATGTTTGTGCCTGCAATTTGGGGAGTGATTAGGCTACACTAGTTTAAGTCAACAAACAGAATTAAAGTAACAAATACAGAATGTGTTGGCCACAGCTTCTCTAGGAAACTGAACTACCACGGATCCATTCATGTAGCTTAATCATTGCCAGAAAGGAAAGCCATGGGCTTCCACAACCTTCAAATCACAGGGGAAAGGGATAGAGATAGATTAGCACAGAGTGAGAGAAAAGCATTCATTGTAACATGGTCAAATGGAGAAAATAACTGTAGGATCTGTGGCTTTCAAAATGGGAACATTAAAGAACATTAAATCTCCATAAAACACATTGAATTTTAGTGTGAAATATGAGAGTTATTTACATGAAAAAATAATCTCAAATCACGTTTGCTCGAAATTACCAAAATTCATTTCTGTCTCAAAGATCTTTGCTTTATATTATGCATGAAATTAACCCCTATGACAAAACCCGAGACACAGGAAGCAGGGCCTTTCTTTCATCATTAAGAAAAGCACAGCTTGGGGCTGGAGAGATGGCTCAGCGGTTAAGAGTATTGCCTGCTTTTCCAAACGTCCTGAGTTCAATTCCCAGCAACCACATGGTGGCTCACAACCATCTGTAATGAGGTCTGATGCCCTCTTCTAGCCTGCAGGCATACACACTGACAGAATATTGTATACATAATAAATAAATAAATACTAAAAAGAAAAAAGAAAAGCACAGCTTAATAAGAGAGACACACGCAACGACCATTGGTGAGAAAAGGCACGACTGCTGCGCCATCTTATTTTCAGTTTCTCTTCTTTCAAAAGAGAAAAGACCTGGTTTGGGATGGGGATCCCCCAATATGTGTCACAATGTGTTTGTATAACAAACTCATTTGGCAGTCAGTTACCATGGCAACAAGCCCAACAACTGGAGGCAATGGCCTGTTCTTTTGTCTATATTCTTTTCCTTTAACTTTTATTGACTCTTTGCTGATTTCACATCGGGCATCTCCCCACCCCACATCTACCCTGGCGACCTCCCCCCGCCCAAAACAAGGCAAAATTTAAAAGGAAAACCAAAAAACCAAACAAACACAACAGAGACAGAAAGCAAAAAGGAGAAGAATCTCCAATCTCTGATAAAAACTGTAGTGTGGCCCAGTGAATCATATAGTTCTGCCTACGCAGATTGCACTCTAAGCCCAGGTTGTCTTACAGTGATTGTGACCTCAGATTCAATATCTGTTGGTTGTAGAATTTCCCTCTCTTGGTAAGGTTCTTCTTCATGGAATGACATTCTTTTTACTCTTCTACCAAAAATGACTTTAAAGATATTCTTTACTTCTCACATTCCAGAAGCAAAACAATCAAGGATATACAAAGTCCACGTCTGCTGTATAAACTTCCATTTAATTTTATTTAGTATATTATGTGCACATTTAATTTGACCCTCCACTGCACACTTGAAGCCCATCTATCTCTGTTCCTCATATAATAAATATCATGATAGAGTCAGAGATATCAGACACTGATGTTTCTGAGAATAGGCAGATTATGGATCCAAAGTGTTTGTCAACACACCTTTTCTTTTTATTCTCACCATAACCTTTCCTAAAGCTCCCAAAATTTACTAATTTCTGGGCCTTTGGAGGAAGCTTTGGCAGAAACAATTTGACTTTACCCAGTGACAGGTTAGGATTTCTCTTTTTCTGAATAAAGTTTAAGTTCGATTCTCTTTCCCTAATATACCTCTGCCTTTAGGTCTAAAGATATTTCTAAAATCCCCTGCATGGTCACGTACTTTTCAATATTACTGGCATAAATATGTCTGCTCAACAGCTGTCTATAACAAAAGTTTCAACTACTGAAAAAATTAAAAAGTTTTACAAGATTGGCAAAAATATTTAAAGACTTAAGCTCAGAGAAATAGGAAGAGTGCAGCTGGACATTTTTCAAGATGCTGAGTTCCAGCATCAGCAAATACTATCAGCTGAAAGATTCACCAAAGTATCCTCCAGAACCCTGCTCACTGAATCTCTCAGCCAAATGACTGTATTTTCCAGAATCCCAGGCAACTACAGAATCCAGAGACCTTTTTATGCTAGAAAGGTAAGCTCTGAGAGGAAACAGTGTCCATCACAGGAAGGGGAATTAAATATTACTATCACAAAAATGGAATTTATGAATTGCCAAATGTTGGCTGTGACTCTGTTTCTCATAAATCCAAAAGTGTACATTAATATCCCTGCTTTAGAGAAGGCTGCAAATTGTGGGCTAGCAAGGCCTGTGAATATGTATGCACGGTTTTTAATGTTTTTCATTTTATTCAGACACATCCTGTGAAGTACATTTGACACATTGCCTAAATAACTTTATGTTGTGGTCAAAGGAATGCTTTGAAGTTACGGGTTTTAGATAAATTTTCAATATTTTCTTAATAGGATTTCTCCGCACAGAACTGAAAAGCGAAACTAGGTTCTAGCCGTGTGATCTTGGAAATGTACTTCAGCTCTGTCAAATAGCGGTCAGTGCTTGCACAGAACACAGCCTCCAACTCAGCTTACTGCGCTGAAGCCAGCATCCATTTGAACTTTTGAATTTTCATTTTGAATCCATTCTTCTGGCTCTTTGAAAACATCAAACGGCACTTGTTTGAGACTTAGTCCACAGCAGTCAGATCTTATGAGACTTGTTTTCTGTTGCCAGTGAGCAGCCTTCGGTAAAAATGGCAGGACACGGCAGTTGAGGACCAGGGATGTGATTTTATGGACCACTGTTTTCTGGTAGTGTCTACCTGGATCTCCTCTTCATGAGAACGCATACTAAAGGATACACAAACAGGGATTCAACATAACTCTTGCACCCTTTAAACCGCTTCAGCTGTTGCAGTGGAAGGTCTATAAAGCACTAGAAATCTGGGATCAGGAGTGATTGCAATGAAATTAGTCTCAGAAAAAAAGTAGACTCAAATTTAGACTAAAAGAGGAACTACAGCTACAGGGTCTGAGAGAGACCCAGGTCAGCGAGCACTCCAGTACCCGTGAAGATTACAGTAAGCCATGTTCAATTCGATCCAGGACACAGGCAAATAAATCAAATGTTAGTTGCTCAACTCATCTATTAATATTGCAAAATCATGTCCTGTTAACATTCCATTGCATATAATATGCTGAAATAAGATATGGTTCAATACCTCCATCAACACTGCTGACTATTCTTTATCTCGATCGTACCATGATCTCTCTGATCTCTTCCATACTACCCTTTGTTTGGTTTACATCTTAGATTATTATTGCTGTGATGAAACACCATGGCAAAAGCAATTCGGGGAGGAAAGGGTTTATCTGACTTCACATCACTGTTCATCATCAAAGGAAATCAAGACAGGAGCTCAAACAGTGCAGCAACCTTGAGGCGAGAGCTGATGCAAGGGTCATGGGAAATTCTGCTTACTGGCTTGCTCCACATGGTTTGCTCAGTCTGATTTCTTATAGAACTCAGGACCAATCCAGGGGTGGTACCACCTACAGTGGGCTGGGCCCTCCCACATCAATCGCTAATTAAGAGAATTCCCTACAGGCTTGCCTACAGCTAAATGTTAGGGAGGTATTTTCTCAACTGAGGGTCCCTCCTCTCTGATGATCCCTTCCTTGCTTGTGTCAAGTTGACATAGAAATAGGAGATAGAGCTCTAACAGTCACCATTATGAACTTTATTCTGGACTAGCATGTTCTGGATCAAAGTTACTGTGTCCCATAATCATAATCATTTTATGATTGACTAGTTTCTCGTGTACCTACTTTCTGTTATTTATTTGATTGCTTTTGTAGTTATTTTTGACTTTTGCTGGGGAATGCTATTTGACTTCGTCTGTCTGTTCAGACAAAGTCTCATTATATAGCCAGGCTGGCTTCAAACTCCTGGTGTCCTCACCACAGCCTCCCAGTGTTCATATTTATAAGCTGATTTTCCACATTCTAATTCTTAACCAAAGCAATAAGCAACAGCAATGTTGAGTTTATGGAAGGTTGGCTCTTATATGCTCATAAAGAGGAATAACAGAAAACTACCTTGTCTTCCCTTCTTGAACAAGGGAGAACATGTTTGCTCTCATAGATAAAAAGCATAACCAAAACCATGTTACTCACCCTTGGGATACAGACACTTGCATGCCCAATGGTTCCAAATCTGTCCTACAGAGAGGTCTTCATGACATACATACCCATGCATGCCTTGGGAATGGGAAAACAAGTCTGCCCTTCTCTCACTGATGCAGTTACAACTTGACCTGTCATGGATTGTTCTTGGCTCTAGAACTCTGGCTTTCTGTATTATATCAATAAACCCCAACACTACAGAAACACAAAAGTGTCTCCTCTACAACCTCCACATTGATTAGCTGTATTTATTGACACCGTGGACACACTGAGAGCTATCTCCCCAGTGTGATAGAAATATCAGCTGGTAGCTGTTAACTGGCCCTTACACAATTCAGGCTCTTACGCACGTCATTGCAAGTCAAATTCTTAACAAAGGATATTTTAATCTAATCAATGAAGGCATCTACTTTTCTAATGGAAGTTCCAAAGTTCAGAGATGAATTTCTCAAAGCAATGAATGAGGCTACTGAAGAACATTTTCAAAACATCGACCAGCATGTCGACATCCGCTCACTACTTATGAATCAAGAAATGTCTTCCTTTCTTATGAACTTGACAGTAGCAGGCTTTCCATTTTATTTCCCCTTTACGACAATTCGCTTATTTCTGGTTTTGTCATAGCTATGACATTTTCAGAGCTAACATACCTTTTTCTCGAATTAAGACTTGGAGGATTATTTCTGCTCTTGTAGCAGCTCATTTTGTCCTTTTTTTTTCAAATTTCTGTGTGTCAAAAATTATATTTTCTAAGCTTCATAAGACTGAATTTGCATTTAAATATGATTCATTTTCCTGGGAAGAGACAATCCTTCAAACGAATGGCTTAGTCCTGCTTCACCATGGAGAAACACGACTCTGTTAGCCACATAAAACGGAGCATTTGTATTAAATGCAATGCATTTCTACATGACGCACTCTACATGCTAATTGAGAGTGATTACTGCTAATTCATAATGTGTCAAACTAAGCCATATTAGTCTTTGAAAAAGACTCTGTGCCAACAATGAAAACCAATCATATCATTTGTCAAAGGTGCTAAATTCCCCATAAGAGAGACAATGCTGAATTATAAAGAATATGGAGAACAAATAATTTGTGGCCTATGATTTATAGAAGTTAATCTATCATAATTTAATTTTTTGCTTTCTGATGAAGCATTTGAAAACAATTAAGTGTATTAATAGTATAAATCAACTTTGTCTGATCCCCATGCCTTATAAATTACAAAGGATAAAGTAAATCCTATTATCTAGCCAGGACACAAAATCAGAGTTATGGGCTCATGGACTGAGAAGACGAATCAGTGGTTAATAGTACTTGATGATCTCGCAGAGACCTAAGGTTTGGCTCCCAGAGCCCACATGGCTGCTCACAACCATCTGTTAAGGCCAGTTCCAGGGACTCTGGTGCCCTCTCCTGGTCTCTATGGGTACTACATTTTATGATGCCCAGATTACTCATATCAGCAAAACTTCCAAACACATAAAATAAAAATAAATAAACACTTATTTAAAAATGTGAGCCAAAGAGTTTTTATGACATATACTAATTAGTATAGGCGTTTCGCATGTCATATATTGGCTATGTAAATGAGTTTCAAATGTCATACATTTACTATGTAAATGAGTTTTACAAGTCATATCATATATTGATTATGTAAATGTAATAAATATAGAAAACAGAATCATACAACCCCAAATGAATTAAACATTAATATCTGTTTTTTTTCCTAAATCAATGTTTCCACACTGTCGTTTACTTTATAAAATTGTGATGATATTACAGTCTTACTTTTTGTGTCTGTGTAATAAAAATACAACTTAATAAAAGTTGCAATAAAACTACAGGGCACTGTTTTGAATTATGCCCCTATATTAAACACCGAAAAAAAAAAAAACAGTCTTAAAATCAAGATGGAGTCACTCAGGCTCACACTGTTCTGGATATAGCAGGTTAGCCTGTTACCTGTTGGAAAAAGTTCCACATATGTCTAATTCCCACAATGCACTATTCCAATATGGAATAGGGGGAAAGAATCCATTTTTAACTCTCAGTGGTCACAGGGAGAGAAAAAGATCAGTAACTGACTAAGCATATTGACAAAGACCTCAAAAACAGGTATGGAGCCAATTACCACAGGAAGAAGCAAAAAATTACTAACATAACACCTGCAATAAGACTAAATTATTGACAACCGCCCTCAGCATTACAATGGCAAAGTTGGAGGGCTGTCTGGATTTAGCCTTTTTGTTTATCATTAAAAGCCTTAACTGTCTCCTGGTTCAAGAGTCAATTACAGCCTGAAGCTGCACTATACAACATGGGCACAGGAGCTCGGGCTTGTGAGCTGCAGACTTCACAACAAAACACTGAATGCAAACTTTGCAAAATCAAAAGGCACGGGCATATCCCCTAACCCTTCCCTAGGATAAAAGATACCCGGGTCCCAGAAAGGACACGGGATACTAGACTAGAAAACTAGAATCCATATCCAAAGTTATGCTTTCTGTACCCAGCAAGGCAGAGAGCACATCACTGAGCGCACACACAGATGCCTTCAGTCTCCTGGTCCTAGTAAATGGTGAGAATCTTGGAAAACCCTGATCTGACTCAGGCCCTCCAGTCATCTGAGACATGAATCTGCAACATGATAGTCAAGGATACTGGTGCAAAGTGACCATCCTTCAGGGAAAACAAGATAGCCTTAGCTTGCTGCAAGAAAGCCAGACAAGGCAATAGGGAAGCAGTAATCTTAATCTCAAAACTGCATACTAAACACAATATATCTTAGATGTCACTTTCAAGAAAAAGGGAATACAGCCAAAGCCATAAAGAAGGGAAAGTGTGAAAACAGTACAGTGTTTAGCTAGCAAGATTCCATTAGCCATTCTGGCAGTGGTGGTATTGTGTGTACAAAGAAAAAAGAGACAATAAATTCTCCTTTCAGGAAGGGGGCCTCTGTGTTCATGCAAAGGAAGGGCAGGTACAAATAAGCACAGAGCATGATGTTAAGAGCCAGGGCCTGTGTCACCAATGTGACAGTGGCCCTAAAACTTGGACATCCGAAGACTGAGCCTCGAGAACAAAAGCACAATGTGTCTAAACAAGCAGCAGAGCAGTACACAGTGGTCCTGTGGAGAGGTGGAAGTTCATGTAGTCCACGATGATCATGGATGGCCCCACCGTGCCCAGGGTCAAATTGATTGTGCAGTACTGTCAGCAAAGAGAGTTGCAGTCTGCACAGCTCTGAATCACAAAATCACAGAATTGTCCCCAGTGCTTGAAATGGGCAAACAGCACAGAATGAATGAAGCCGCTGCATACATGCATACATATATACCCAGACACACATGCATATACTTCTCAGATTATAAAGTAGATGCTCAAAGGCAGATTCAAAGGATTCAGAAGCAGTTCGGACTACTTTTCTACATAACGTGAAGTGGTTCTGCGGCAATTAACCTGAGTCAAGGGGACCATCTAAAGGTTAAAGGGAATTCCTGTTCTGGGTAAACCGAAGCTGGGCCATTATGAAAATGCCTGTTCTCTCTGGCATTCGCAAGGCCTCTCTATTCTGTGATCTGGAGCTGCTGATGTTTTATCTGTGCTTTTGATGTGAAAACCTCCACACCAACATAGAAGACAGCTATAATATTGCTGTGTCCTCCTGGGTATGGGCAGTATAGAAGCATCTTCCCCCATCCTGTTGCCAAAGAAAAATAAAAAAGCAATATGCTGCTACTGTAATTCTGGTTGGTTCATTCAGAGCAGGCTGAATTTTGTCCAAAGGGTAATGTACATTTTTTTGCAGAGGATTGACACATGCCACAGGGTGTAAGGGAACTCAGAGGACAACTGGAAGGAGTTGATTCCCTCCTTCTACCATGTGGAACCCAGTACTCAAATCCAGGTCCTCAGCCTTGATGACAAGCACCTTATACTCACTGAGCCATCTCCCTGACCCTGATTTTCATATATGACTATGGTGGTTTAGATGAGACTCCCCCCCCCCCCCACACACACACAGAGTCTCAGATATTTGAATTATTGATCTGCAGTTACTGGAAACTTTTGAGAAGGATCAGGAGGTGTGGCCTTGTTGAAGGACGTGTGTCACTGGGTGCTATGGGAGGTCCTTCTGCTTCTTCAGCCAATAGCGTTTAAGATACCAGCCCACTTGGGCATGGTCTCTCATACTATAAAGGCAGCTGTAAAGCCTGCACTTGCTCTCTTGCTTCCAGCTCTCACTTCCAGCTGCTGGACTCTATTCCTGTTCCCCATTAGTGCAGTGAACTGTGATCTAGGATAGTGATCTGGAAGTCTCCCCTAAATAAATAACAAATAACCCTTTATTATATGTAATTCTGAACTAGTGTGGGATTATTTTGTATCTTTTCCATCTACTGGGGGTGGGCCATGCTGCTCCCAGTTCTCTCTCTGCCCCCAATTAAATGCATTCTTTTTTTTTTTTTTTTTTTTTTTGGATTTTCGAGACAGGGTTTCTCTGTAGTTTTTGGTGCCTGTCCTGGAAAGAGCTCTTGTAGACCAGGCTGGCCTCGAACTCACAGAATTCCACCTGCCTCTGCCTCCCCAGTGCTAGGATTAAAGGCATGCACCACCACCGCCCAGCAAATGCTTTCTTTTATAAGCTGTCTTTGCCAAGGTGGTTAGTCATGGCAATAGAAGACACTAAGACAGTCAGACAACTAAGTCCAACTACAGCAACTAAGACACTGACAGATGTTAAGAAGCTGTGCTCTTCTTGTGAGAGCATAAGCCCCAGAATAGCAGAGGTATTTCCTATCAGGCTCACTATAATGTGCCATGACTTTATGAGTAAAGGGGAATCATACTATTTTCTTTAACTGTATAATCACAGGAAAGCACCCTCACCTGCTGGTACCTGTCAATTATGTCTTAAAGAGAGTAGATACTTTGGTGGGATGATAACCTACCCTGGGCCCTCACAGCCTGCTTTCTCATTCACACATCCTCGGCCTCACTCTGTCCTTTCAACTAGCCTGACTCGCTACCTGCGGAGAGCATGAGGGCTCGCCAGCCCCCTGTATAACTAATCTCCTCTCATGTCAGCTTTCCTTTGTGCCCCTACTTTATCCCGTTGCTTTGCTGACAGCAGAACCTGTTTCTTCCTTCCTTTTGTCCCTGTCAATCAATCTTATTTTCCCAGGTTGATTCATAATCTTCTCAAAAATACCTTCCTCCCGACATCTCACACTCCTTTCTAGTACAAATAATTTTATTCGTATCAAGTTGGGAATTAAAACATAATAAGCCCTAGAAATAATCCTCAGAGCAAGCATTCTTCACGCACCCAGAATAAAAGAATAAACCGATAGCATTTTCATTTGCCAAGGGGTCTTTCTCTGCTAGCCCTACAATTGCAAAACAAGTGTACTAATCCAAACCATGTTTATGCTGACTGCACCAGCATAATTCTAACTCAACACTGGCCCCCAGGTGACTGTCCCTTGGAAACCCTGTCAGAACCTTCCGAACAAGCCCAAGTTCCTCAGCATAGTTTACAGGAGGCTTTCATTTTCTGTTGTCTGAGTCCGTTGGCTCTGAGCATCACTTTCTGCATAGGAATTTGACTGTGACCTGCTTGCTTCTACTCTCTGCCTCTGAGGGGAACACTGTTGCTGTCGGGGACTGAACTACAAGCAGCATTAACTGAGTGTTGTACAGTCTGCTCCCTGTGTTGAGTGCTAGGATCCATATATCCCTCTCAGCGAAGGAGCTCACAGCCCTTGGATTGTAGAAAGTAATATAGACCTAAAAACAATTCTGAGTTTAAATTTTTGTTGTACTAAAGAAAGGAAGAACTATATTAGTTAAGGGGGAAAAACATATACAAGGAGGTAGGTATTTAACTCAATGATACACTGCTTACCTAGCAAACACAAGGTCTTGGGTTCAGTCCCCAGGACAGGAAGAAAATATAGAAAGAGAAGGAAGAGGAAGGAGACGAGGAAGGGAAGGAAAGACAGAGGCAAAGGAGAGAAGAAGAGAATGAAATGAAAGAAAAAAAGGAAAGAAGGATGGAGAGGAAGGGAGGGAGGGAGGGAGGGAGGGAGGGAGGGAGGGAGGGAGGGAGGGAGGGAGGGAGAACACAAATTTAACAGGAATTTGCCTTACTCTGTCTTGATTTTTGTGATTTTTTTTGACTTTGAACTTGCCACATTACCTCCTTTGTGGGAAAGTGGGAAGGAAAAGTGGTTGAGGAGGCAGAAGAGTATGAACCAAGCTGGCCCCAAAGGAAGGTTCTCTGAGAATCAACAGCCTCAACAGATAAGGGAAGTGTTCCAGAAATAATGTCAACATCAACCTGGGGCCTCCATATTCAGTCTTGCTGAGCTGACATACACTGTCTTACTGTCTTTGTGGTACAAGTGCCTAATGACCAGATGATTTCCATGCCATATAAGTCATTGTGTCCTCTAGTTTAAGGAACACCCTCAGAATAAACACCCTAGGACATCGGGTTTAACATCAGGATTTTGGTACCCACGAAAAAATACCTGGACAACATTTCTGTTATATATAAAATTAGCCAAGACCCCTGAAGTGCATCCCAGTCCTGTTGACACGACACCACCACCATTTACTACTCTACACACAAACACTAAAAACTTACGCCATAATAGATAAGGGCTTCAGATAAAGTTGTGTGTGTAATATTTTCCTGTTAAGATTGTACACATATGTGTCTATTTTTAGGAAAAATAACATGCTAAATTAACACTTGTAAAATGTAACAGGTTTTAAAGTAGATACATATATATGTGTGTATACATATTATATATGGATGGATGGATACCTATACTTTGCACACATAAATATGAATTGAAACATTCCATGAGATGTCTCTGTACACACCTCCCAGAGATATAGCAGCTTATCCTCAGTTAATATTTCCTTTCTTTGAAAATGTTGTTACAGGACAGGAGAAAAGACTCAGTGGTTAAGAGTACTTGCCTCCGGTGGTTCACAAATACCTGTAACTCCAACTCCAGGGAATGTGGTATCCTCTCCTGGCAACCCCCACATACATACAATTAAGAGTAAAAATAAATCTTTTTAAGTGTTATTTGTGTTGTACTGGTAAATTCTTTACAAGTGTTTTTCTTCATGAGACATTTTGCTGGATCCATAGAGGAAGTGGCTGGTATATTGATCTTATCCTAATAACTTACCATCTCCAAATAGTACAGCAAAATAAAAAAAGAGTGAATGGATATAGATGGCTATGTCTTTTAGGCTGTAGGAAAATATTCCATCTTAAAACATAAAAAGAAAATTTAGAGAAAGTGAAATCAACTCTAGCTCCAACTATCCATTCAATTTATGGAAAATTTAAAACTAAACTATAAAGCAGGATTAGCTCAAACCATTTTTTATACAGTTGCAACACATATGGGACACAAAAGACATGTCACGATGCCTGGCTCAGACAATATTCAGTAATTGCATGCTCATTTAATTATCCTCGCTGGGTTTTATTTCTTCTCATCTCTATAATTTAGAGAACTGAGCTAAATGGCTCCCTAGGTGTGCACATCTTCAATTTGTACATTCTAATCACCAGTGATAAACTCATTGAGACTGAAGAGTCAGCTCCATGGAGTTTCGGAGCTTCCTTGACATCTCTGCAGAGAAGACGTGGGATCAGGTCCTAGTTGTACCATCAGCCTTATTTCTGGCTTTGCTCAGTGGAATAGGTGACAAGGGGGGACATTTGGTGTTTTATTAATGAGAGGAAAACGACTGACTTAATTAGTCTCTAATCATCTGCAAAATATAACTCTCTGGCTCTCAGCTTTGGGGACTTCTGGATGAAGGCAGAGTTGATTTCCAACCAGGGACCCTCAACATTTTTAGGATTTCCAGCTACTTACCAGTGCTTCTCTATAGGAGGGAGAGCAGGGGCTGGGTTGACCATTTAGCCATATAAATCAAGGATAAATGAACTGGTTCTTTAGAATTGATAGAAAAATACAAAATTTACCAGCATGAATCCCTTACCATAGTTATGTCAAACTGAGAAACATTGAACTCTTAGTCCATGTAACTCTCTACGTCCACTTCTGAAGTTAGCGCCAGTGTAACTCAAAGAAGGAAGCATCTTAGTTCATAAAGAACTATTTGCAACCATGCCCAGTCTTCCCCAGCTTTGTTTTTGAACTCCAGATGTCTGGTGAGATTTCTACATCCCTGAGGCATAAAATAATTATAAACTCAAACCTCACTTGATACCCCAGGGAGACCATATCACCCTAGAGCCCACAGCCTGTGTTTTTCAGTTAACTCTAATTTTTCATTTGTTTCATGTGTAAAACATAATCACAACATAGTCACTGTCTCCAGCTTGCACAATTGCAAAATAAAAAACAAAACAACCACCTATACAAGACTTATGAAATTAGTGTGCAAGTTAGCTACATAGAGCACCTGGCATGCACTCATCCACTTACTGAGAAGAATCAGAACAGCAGGTGCCTGTACGGATGCATATCTGTCTTAGCAAGACGTGGCTCAGTGGAGCGGCCAAGCACAAACCTTCATTCAGCTCTGAGGAGCAGCTCTGATGTGGAGGAGCAGAGAGTTCCAGGCTCAAGAACCCAGACACTGGGACTCTTTTGTCTGAATTGAGCGTTATGGACAGACACATGCAGACTCGCATGGGTGCCAAGATGGATGGGTATGAATGCATTGTTCCTACCAAGGTGGATCTAAGAAACAGCAAAGAGAAGGATCCAACTTTCCACTGTCACCACCTGTGGTAGCTTGAATGTAACTGGTACCCATAATCTCACAGGGAGTGGCACTAATAGGGGGTGTGGCCTTGTTGAAGGAAATGTGTCATTGTGGAAGCAGGCTTGGGGTCTCCTTTGATCAAACTTTGTTCAGTGTGACACCTGGTATCTCCGCCATAAAGACCAGCTTTTAGCAGCTCATGGATTGAGGGGGATTCACGGAGTTGGTGAACTGATTACTCAGTTGACTTTTCTATATGATAGAGTAAAGCAACTCTCTGAGGTTGGTGAAAATGGGGAACCACACACACACACTTCACACACACACACACACACACACACACACCTCCAACATGCCGTAATTTCACCTATGGTGCTGAGGAATAGCAAGCTTTCGTCAGGACAGAGAAACTGAAGAGGAGATGCTGAGTGGACAAACTACCTGATAGACAAACAGACACACGAGGACTTTTCTGAGGGTCCAAGAGTAGTTTTTTGTTTTGTTTTGTTTTGTTTTGTTTTGTTTTGTTTTTTGCAAGACTGGGTTTATCTGTAGTTTTGGAGCCTGTCCTGGAGCTAGCTCTTGTAGATCAGGCTGGCCCTGAACTCACAGAGATCCACCTGCCTCTGCCACCAGAGTGCTGGGATTAAAAGCGTGCGCCACCACCGCCCAGCTAGTTCTTCATTCATTTTTTTCTGTTCCTTGTTCTTCTCGACTCCTTTTCTTTTCTGTTTTTCTACTGTGGTGTTTCCTTTCTGTCTATTTTTAGCTTTTTGCTTCTAGCTAACTTCACTTTTTGTCTAACAGCTTATATACCCCTGAAAAATCTTTCAAGCAGTATAAATATTACACTGTGGTTACACTCATTTTTAAGTGACTAATAATAATGAATACAACTAAAAAGCAACATGTTTTCCATATCCCTCACATGATTAAACATTTTACATATTATGGGTTAAAAGCTCGTTCCAGGACGGGCTTGGACAGGCTCCAAAGCTATAGAGAAACCCTGTCTTGAAAAAAAAAATTTTTTTTCAGGATTTCAAGATTTACTGTTTTCTTCTCAGGAATTTCTAATTCAGGCTCAAGAATTGGACCATGTGTGAACTATTTCCACCAACAAGAAAACTTAACAAGCAGCGGAGGACAGTTGTGATTGAACATTCAGAGTAAGTCAGAGAAGTCTGGAGTGAGTCCATATAACCTAGGGACACACACAGTACTAGACAAATGAATAACTTGTTTCTCTCAGAACAGCAGTAACTGACATGAAGACTCCACTTCCCTTTCCGCCTTTCTTTCTACCATTTAAGCACCTGGCTACTTCTGACAAATATTGTCAAAAAGAAATATTATTAAAAAAATAAATGAATTAGTCATCTCAAGAGTATGATAACCAAAAGAACAAAGCAAAATCAATTAATTAAAAAGCAAAGGAAAATATGAATTTCATATAGAAAACTTAGTTTCTCAAAACAGAAAATGATCTCAGATAAAAATGAAGGACTGGTGTTTTTCCTGATTGGATTATTTGGACAAATGGTATGGCAGGTACTGGATGTCTTCTCCGGGCCTGCTTCCAGGAGCTGAGAATACAAATGAAAGATATGGCTGTTCACAAAATGTTGAGAACATAAAGAAAGAGAAAGATTTAGGAATCATGGGGCCATAAATTAATGCAAACTAGTCTAAGAAAATTTAGAGTTTCTTCATGTTTTACGGCTCTCCATGTCCTTCACTTGCAGCCCCTCACTTACACACAAATTAACAATTAGATTTCAGGTAAGTGGCTCTATCATTCTGGTTTATGTCCAAGTTAGACACAGTTTCCATATATTTCCCATGAATATTAGACTCATGTGTTCAGAGAGAGAGAGAGAGAAAGAAAGCACCATCATTCGCATGCTAGAAGGGAATGGAAAGGAAAATGGACAGGAAATGTCATTAACTAGTGAATTGGAATCTTATTCTTTATTCCATTCCTTGAAAATGAAAACGTAATTTCTTGTTAGGGATTCAGTTTTTCAAAATAATGTTATGGACAGCTGGCGGAAGTTGGAGATTTGGAAGGAATTTGTAAATGATTCCCTTTACCCTGTGAGGGTTAGAGGGCTTTAGAGGAAATGCAAGGTTTCAAGGTCATTATCGTCACACAGAAACACTGCCATGCTCTGTAAAGCCACAGAAGCTCATCAGTCATAAAGGATCCATACTTCTTGAACTGCTGTCTCCGGAGAAGATGAACAGTCCCTGTCCGGCATCCGCTCTTGAAATGCACGTTGTAGCCCCGGAAAAAGAGCACTGACCATGAGCCTAGCCTTCCCTAATCTGGTGAGAATCAATCCAGATCTTAACTGTTTGTTAACATTCAGATATTTACAGCCAATCTTTAAGAAAAACAATCCTATCTCTCTTCATGGCCTTTGTCTGACTTAGAACAGTGAAAATGATTATGATATGAATATAAAGTGTCCCTTGGTGATGGAAATGTTGAGGTTTGGTCCTCCACAGTGGCTCAACTTAGAAGCAACTAGAACATGAAGGCATTGATCTAATCTATGGGTCATTCTATTGAGAGATCCATAACTGGTTGGCATCATTGTATGGCAATAGAAACTAGGTTCTAAGTCTTATATAAATGAGAGTCTTCTTTGGCTAAATCATGTGAATCAGTCCAGTTCCACATTACAAGATGTAGGTTTCTCCAAATCTATTGGAAATACTGGTGTTTGGAAGCGTTCATTCTGGCCTTTGTTCACCTCTTAACTTCTCTTTCTTGACTCAGCTCCAGTTCAGCTTCCTCCGACCCAACTGGCCCCTGACTATGTTGCCATATCTAGAACTAAGTGCAAAGTCTGTCCCTATAAATGTTCACCCAGAGAGTCTTCTGCCTTCAGGGTCACAGTCACTACCAGCCTATTCAGAAGGAAGATATTATCTGGTCACTACAGAGAGTGAACCCTCTGCTTACTACCCTGTTGTATAAGCAAAGCCTTTGTTGTTTTGTTCCAGTGTGTCTGCAGTTTCTAAGGTCCAAGATTTCATTCTATTGCTATTGCCTTTTTAAATCAAATCTTCCTTTATTCAAACCCCGCTCTCTTTATTCCCTTTACTCATCCTTGACTACATTGTACTTTCAAATCAAATAACAGATTGTCCACATTGATCCCACTCTCCACAGTGTGCTAAGTTTAATGAGTGCATGTTTATTCTTCCCACTATACTAAGGTAGCATAGCTTTTCCCTAAATTGTAAAATCACCCTAAAGGACACTGTGACAGCGTGGCTCAAGACAAATCAACACACCAAGAAGACAACTTCATATCCTGAGCTGCTCATACTATGCGGTTCAGTTTGGAATCATTCTTTCTCTTTTCCTTTCTTCCCTCTTATCCTTCTTCTTATCTCTCTTCTTTCCCTCTCTCCCTGTCCTCTCATACCCCCCTCAACACACACACGTTGTGACAATAACATTTTCTGAGCTCTGGCTCTTGTAACAGCACCCTCTCTCCAGGACTTTTCTGCGAAGCTGGCAGCACACCATGCATGCCTGATTCAAACATTCAATCATCAAACACTTAACTAGTGTCCAGCATCCTGATAGGAAGACGATGCAGAGGTTGTGTGGAGGTACATAATTACAGAGAGCCCTGTGATCTCCATGTTATCTATCCTCTGTCTCCTGGGGATCATTCTGCCTTTCTTTTTAAATGGTAACTACTGTAAATTCAACAGAAAATTATTGTGAAGGCACTAGATAGAAGTTATTGTAAGTAGTTTGCTCAGTGATTAAATGAATTGTGCTTTTGTCATGAACGGATGCATCTGGAGAGCTTTGTTGTGGGTTTTTTTTAACTTTTTATTTTATTTTACTTTGGTTTTCCGAGACAGGGTTTCTCTGTAACTTAACTTCATTTTTCTTTTTTTTTTTTTTTTTTTTTTTTTGGATCTTTGAGACAGGGTTTCTCCGTAGCTTTTTGGTTCCTGTCCTGGAACTAGCTCCTGTAGATCAGGCTGGCCTCGAACTCACAGAGATTCGCCTGCCTCTGCCTCCCGAGTGCTGGGATTAAAGGCATGCGCCACCACCGCCTGGCTTAACTTCATTTTTTTTTAACCTTAACTTATTCTTATAGACGTCAAATTTTAAGAATCAAGAAAAGAACCCAGCCAAAGAAATAAATAATTGCCTCATATTAAACCACAGATAAAGCCCAGTGCAGGTGCTGTAGGTATTGCGTGTCTGCCTTAAGGTCTCTTCTCATTTCTTCCACAACAGCCTTTTAAAGAGAGAAGTGCTTGAACATGGAAAACAGGAAGTGTGAATGGTCTCAGATATGGCCTATGATGCTAGTGCCCTTAGTATTAGAAAGACTAAGTTTCCAACAATAGTACTGAGACTCCTGGGTCCCCCATTGTCCCAGGAGATGTGGTGATCCTGTTGGGGAGGTCTAGTCCACAGGGTCATGTAAAGTTGGGGTGAGTAGGTTGTCAGTATGTTTGAGATGCATAGATTACATGTGGGAGAAGGGTGATTTTCCTTGGTAATCTGTATTGTTACCAGAAGAAAAAATAAATGGCCAACAAACCAAGGTATTTTGTTTGTTTCTTTGTTTCTTTGGTTGGTTGGTTTTTTGAAACAGGGTTTCTCTGTAGCTCTGTCCTGGAACTAGCTCTTGTAGACCAGGCTGGCCTCAAACTCAGAGATCCACCTGCCTCTGCCTCCGGAGTGCTGGGATTAAAGGCGTGCGCCACCACTGCCCGGCACCAAGGTTGTTTTTATGGAGTGCAAATTCCCTAACACAACTGCACACCTAGAAGCTGTGTATTGTCTGTATCGTGACAATATGAAGCCAGCCTTTCCACAGCTGAGAAAGAATCATTAAAGATGTGAAGAGTGTTCCTCTGCTAAGCCAACATACGGTTTGCACCGATATTGATAATGGAATCTCCACAGAGTGTAACAACGTTGGAAATCACTGGAGATACATTTCCAGACATGCGTCTTACGTGACTGGAATATGAGCTCATCACAGTTTCAATGCATAGGAAAACTCGGATGGGAAAGCAAGGCACATCACACTCCTTTTCCCCACCTGCCCATTTTCTACCCTCCCTTCCCAGCTTCTCAGCTTCCGTGAACACTGGTTTCGACCCTACAAAGAAGAAGCAGAGAAGACCTGGAGCTGCATACGTACTGACAAGTGTCTGTGTGTACACATATATGTGGGTACAGACGGATGCTGGCATAGCTTCTTGTCATAGCTCTAAGAGATTGTCATCTGTATTAATACAGATGACATCTGTATAATTCGGTGTTTAAGTGAATCCCATAGAAGGGGGTTCATGGAAGACTTCATGAACAAAGTCAGATTGAACTGAAAACCGCAGTCCCATTTTTTGCTTTAGCTGACTCCTTGTTGTGTGCTTTGCTCAACTGCTCCCCAGCCTGATAACCACATCTCGCCGAAGAGAACATCTAGTCCAGCTGAAACCTGCAGGTCCAGGAAGTCCACTATTTGAATCAACTATCATTTTTGAAACCTTTGTTAACAAAAACTTGGGAAGCTTCTACCACCCAAGCTGCCCTGGTATGATATAGCTGTGGTTCAGGGCTTTATGAACCCTACCCTGCTCTCTCTGAGGTTCTAGAATCTTCTTTAGTGTAAGTCTGCTCTTACCCACTGGCAATAAAGGATTCTTAATCTGAGCATTGCTGAATGGCATTCTTTTATACCTCGTGTGGGTGTGACAGAAAGACATAGGAAACAGGAGTATTTGAAAAGTATGTAAATTTTTGAAACATAAAATTGAATTAAGTATAAAAACAAAGATAGGGAAATGGTATCCGTGTTGACTGAGACTGGAAAAGATAATGTGATTTTGCTTGCCCAGAGGTTTCTGGAAAAGCAATCTAGGGGCAAATCTGAAGAGATTCCTAGACGGTATTAAGAAGACAAAGCTGAGTTCTCTGGGGTAGATGGAATCGCTGACGAGCTCTGACAAGCAGCAACTGTGAGCTGTTGCTAACAGGAAAGGGAGAGCCGAATGCCAATTAACAGTTTCCTGCATAGCTGAGGCCACTGCCAGGGCAGAACCAAAATAGACTCGTTGACAGGAGAGTTGTTAAGGCAAATATTAAATACAGACAGAGAAACCTCTGAAGAATCCCCGAACACTCTTTTTGCTATAAGTAGACATCTTGCAAAAGAACCTTCTAGTTGGGGTACCCTTTGGGATCTGTGGGGTCTTAATTCATTCCAGGTTTGTTGTCATTCATGTCGGTCACCATGATCCAAAACTGTGCTCCATACCTCTGATACCCATCCGAGGTTCCGACCAGGGGAACTGTGTGTGGTTATCCTCCTGGCTCCTTCTGTGCTTCAGATCCCGACCTCTCTCAACAAACTTGTAAAACTGATCAACATAGGACGAAGACCCTACTCCAAAGGGCAGCAGAGAGTTCACTCTGAGTTAAATGCGATTGATCCCAGGTTAGAAACATGGAAGTCAGGTTGGCACAAAGCAAGTACGTCTGTTTGTTCCAGATAGTCTCTGACAGCATCCTTTGCTCTGAGTCAGTGGTTGCTAACCATCTGCTGAGAATGTAGTCCAAAGATTCTACCTGAGAGTCAAAAGATTGTTGGGTCAGAAAAAGAAGAAGACTAAGGATAGCTCAAGATACATAATTAATTTTGACTCTAGATCTGCAAACTTCTAACTCTGGAAGCTCTCAGTGGTTCAGTCAACTGAACATTCAACACACACATGGCTGTTTTAGAAAACAAGTTCATTCCATATTCCCATCATTCTACTTCCCTGAAGATTGTGTAATACAATCATCTCTACGGATATTTCCTTATGTCATATCTTTTGTGACAGAATGACATTTCCTTACAATATTGTAAATGTTTGTGCTGTTATCTGTTTGATCTACTTTAATTACTTAAATAGTTGGTTATTCACAAGCTTCCAATATATTTTTCCTGTTTCACTATTTTTCTAATTTTTATTTTTATTCTATTTATTTATTTATTGTTTTTTAAAAACAGGGTTTCTCTGTAGCTTTGGAATCTGTACTGGAACTAGCTCTTGTAGACTAGGCTGGCCTCAAACTCACAGAGATCCACCTGCCTCTGCCTTCTGAGTGCTGGGATTAAAAGTGTGCACCACCACTACCTGGAAAAAAAATGTGTAGCCCAGGCTGGTCTTGAACTCGTGATCCTCCTACCTCTGCCTCCTTCAGCAAATCCTACTGGTGTGTGCCACCAAAACTGGCCTGTTTCTCTATTTTTTTATTAGAAAATAAACAATTACATCTTTTCACACTTGCCTGTGTAGCATGAATAATAAAGACATGAAGACAGATATTGGGGGTCAAGATAAAGATCAGAAAAAAAAAGCAGTCAACCACTAGAGAGATGTTTACCTCTTCCAAATCTTCGGAGCAGAAGGTGAGATCCTATCTCCACAAATCCTGACTCCATACTCCACTGAATTCCTATCTCTTCCCCTTCATATTCCTCTCTCCGCCCAGCCATATCAAGCCATATCACTCCTGTCTCCACCTCCCTATTGATAGGATTAAAAGTGTGTGACTCCCAAACACTAAGATTAAAGGTGTGAAGCACCACCACCTGGATCTGCTCTGGAGCTCTCTTGTGTAGCCCAGGGTAACCTTGAACTCACAGAGATTCATCTGCCTCAGTCTCCTGAATCCTGGAGTTAAAAGTGTGTGCCAGCACTTCCTGGTCTGTATGGCTAGTGTGACTGCATTGTTCCCTGACCTTCAGGCAAGCTTTATTTATTAAAACATAAATAATATACTACTATATTCCTCTCTCAACTTCCTTCCCCACCCCCCCTCCAACAGCTCCTACGTTTCCTCCTTACTTCCTCTCAGAAAACTGACTTCTTTTTCTTTGACTATCATTGTTATGCATATATTACATTAATATATAAAATATTGATGTATAAATGTAGACATTCATAAATATGAGCAGTTGAATCCACTCAGCGTTACTTGTAGATGTATAATTTCAGGACTAATCACTTTATATTTGCTAGGCCTCGTGGCTCCGAAGTCATTTGTTACCTGTAGTTCTTTGTCTAGGGATGACTTCTTGTAAAAATAACCCTTCTCTTTTATTATGTGTATTAGTGATGTCATTGTTCAGATTTTGCTAAGTCAGCCAAATAGTTGAGGAATCAAGGGTATAGCTTCCCAGTCATTTCCAGGAAACACTTTCACAGTAGACTTCCTGGTTCCTTGGCTTTAACAATGTTTCTGCGTCCTCTATCACCATATTCCCTGAACTTAGACACAGAAGTCGTGTTATAGATGTATCTAGTGGGGCTGGATTTCCCTTAATCTGTCGATCTCTCTGCATCATGACCACATGTTGTTTCTTTTAGGTCCCAAAAAGCCATGCTGCTGACTGTGTCTCAAGACAGCAGTCTGGGCTCAGATTAGACTGGACAAGGATTGCTGGCAGAGAGATTCAAGACTAAATTCCTCAAAATTTAGAAAATGGCTTTCTGTCTGAAAAGAAGAGCCACTTCCCTTCTGTCCCCTCACCTTGGAAAGATGGGCCAACTGGTTCTCTATTGGCATAAACCTATTGCAAATATCAAAGCCCATGCTAACCCGCAGACTCTTTTGGTAGCATGTACCTGGTGAATATCAAAGCCACCACGCTCTCTGGTCCTAAATTTCTAGGCTGTTCTAGCTTATAGCTTCTCACATTCCAATGCTATGTCTTTGGTCTTATCTTTGCCCCTAAAAGGTAACTCTTATGTCAGCTTTGGACTCCCCCAAATGTTTCCGGATACTCTCTCTCCTCAGGAGAGAGGGCCACATGGCACTTTCATATTTACAATAAACCTCTTTTTTCCATGCACCATGGAGTGGTCTGGTTCGGTGGTTCCACTGCACCCTCACTCACACCTTCCTAAATGATCTAGGTTTGCTCTAAAGAGAAACCTCTTTGGTGGCAGGTAAGAGTTTCATTTGGCTGTTGATGTAAAGACACATTTTAAAATACTATGAGGAATTATGGGGGCTCTAATAAAGTGGTGGCATAGTAGGTTCTCTTCTGAGATCTACGCCTTCACTGGCCCTAGGTGGGTAGCTAGGTTTCTAGTCTGGGCATGATTTCCTTCCTGTTGGGTGGGTCTTAAGTCCATTTAGACAGAGTCTTAGTTAGGGTTTCTATTGCTGCAATGAAAGACCATGACCAAAAACTCAAGTTGGGGAGGAAAGGGTTTATTTGGCTTACACTTCATCTCACTGTTCATCACTGAAGGAAGGCAGGACAGGAAATCAAACAGGGCAGAAACCTGGGGTCAGGAAGTGATTTAGAGGTCCATGGTTAGCTCAGTTCTTATAGAACCCAAGATCACCAGTTCAAAGATGGTACCACTCACAATGGAATGGGGGTTAAGAAAACGCCCTACAATTGGATCCTTTAAAGACATTTTCTAAATTGAGATTCAGATTCCCTCCTCTCAGATAACTCTAGCATGTGACAATTTAACATAAAACTATCCATCACAGACAGCTTTTGGTTATTTCCATGATATCAGTGATATTACTGCATTTTTAGGGACATGAAATTGGAACTTGTAGGAGTTGGACAGGGTCTAAGGAGAAGTAAACTGGAAAGTAAGGGGATGATATGATTGTAATATGTATGTACATATATATATATAATTCTCAATGAATAAATTTTACAAAGAAAAAGGGAAAACTTAAAGATGTTCTTAAATATCATGTGTATACTGTTTACAATATTAATAAACCATGAAACTCAATTTATAATTGCAATATAAATTAATCTCTTAGTTACTGTCTATGGTTTTAAATTTTGATAAATTGTGTACTGCTAGCTCGAGAAGATTTCTCTCATAAAGTTATCTTATTAACATGCTTTATCTTGACAGTCATAATAAAAAATACATAGCTCTATATAACTAATAATTATTCTGAACATAAAATGTACCCATTTCATTATCATCATCAATTATTATGGAATTAAACTGTTGTGATGACAAATATATTTTTACTTTACCAAACACAACTTTTTGTTTATGTATAATTTAAAGTAAATAATAGATTAATAATTAATTGTAATGGCACTTTGTGTTCACAATCTATTCATTGTGTTCAATGCTGAACTATCTAATTGTGCCATCCTTTAGCATTTGCAAGGCCAATAAGACCAGAAACATTGAAATTGTCAAGAAATTTAGTTTTCTTTGAGTCTGAGGTTAAACTGAAGCCCCATTTAAGATTTCAGCTAAATACTCAGGCTGGGTGTTAGGGCTTCACTAGTAGTTTATCCACCATCAAATCTACTCATAGTTCTGTGTAAAGGGCATTCATAGATTGCCCCCATGGAACCCATAGTGCTATGGAGTAGGCAGCCTCCAAATCATATGAATTTAGTTTGTCCCAACTTTTTCAGACTTCTATTGAACAACAATTCCTCCTCTCAATATATGTTGATATAGAAGCAAAGAGACAGGTAATCAAGAGACACTCATAGCTCCAAAGAGCCTGCCAATGAATCAGAATAATTTCTACTCAAGGAGGTTGACTTTAAAAGTTATTACAGGGGATGGAAATGCCAACAGCATTGTAAATAACCTAATGGTAGGTCCATGATGGAACTGGTAGCTGACTACAAAGGAATTTGCATCATCATCATCATTATTGTAGGGTAAAAGGGCCAGTCAAAGGGCCCACCCTGACTCTGAAACCAAAACCCATCAAAAAAACCCACTCTGGCTCTGAACCCGAAGCCAGTGAAGGAAACACCCTGACCCTTAAATCCAAACCACTGAAAGAAGCACTTTAGCCCTGAAACCAAACCAAAGAAAAGCACCCTGACCCTGAAACCAGAGCCAAAGAAACACACTTTGGCCCTGGAACCAGAACTAGTGAAAGAAATATGCTCTGGTCATGAAACTAGAGCCAAAAGGTGAAAGGGGGCCAGTGAGAGAAATACACTTTGGCCCTGAAACCAGAGCCAGCTCTGTCCCCTGATCATGAAACCAACCAATCCCTGAGCAGAAAAACTAGTCAATCTGAGTTTATCCAAGCTCAAAGGGATCAGAATCTGACCAATTCCTTCCCTGAAAACCTTCTCCCTGGGAAAACTCTAGCCTATATAAGCCCTATATAAGCCCCTCTGCCTCTGCCTGTTCAGTTGGCAACTGTCCTTCTCCTCTCTGGCAGAGGCAGCTACTATCCTGCATTTCTCCTTCCCAAATAAATATTTCTTAAAAGAGTTTCTTTCACCAGTGAGGAGCAGAGCCTCTTCTAGGAAGCTCCCTTGGGAACAGAGCAGAACATAAAAAGAAATAATACTTCGGGAGGGGGGGGCTCTTGGGAGTTGAACAGAAGTAACAACTTTTCAGGGGAACTGGAAGAGATTGCTACTTCTGGTGGGGGATGTCCCCCCCTTTAGCAGAGTGAAGCAGAAGTAACATCTTGGGCCTGAGCAGAATAATAAATGGATACCTCTGCTGGGAAACTCCCTCAAGAGGTAGGGGTGGAGTAGAACTCAGCTGTAATGGCTGTCTCTCAGAGAGGCATAAGATTGCTACATCCTGAGGAGAGACCATCCCTTTCCAGCTTCAGGTACAGCCTGACTTCCTGACGAGTCAGGATACCTTTCCCTCTAGAGCTGTAACGCTTGCTGTTGTTGTTGTTGTTGTTGTTGTTGTTGTTATTATTATTATTATTGTATTTTAAAATAAAATTGAGTTGTTCCTTTGTCTTTTGAATTGGGGGTGTGGCTTAGTCAGGATTTCTATTGTTGTAATAAAACAAGACCAAAAGCAACTTGGAGAAGAAATGATGATTGATTTCAGCTCAAAGCCCTCACGTCCCATGCCAGCCATCACTGAGGGAAGTCGGGGCAGGAACTGAAACAGAGACCATGGAGGAGCCCTGCCTATTGACTTATTCTTCACGGCAAGCACAGTGTGCTTTCTTACACAACCCAGGCCCGCCTGCCCAGGGGAGACACCACACACACACAGTGAGCTGGACGCTCCTATATCAATCTATAATAAAGAAAATGCCCCACAGGCCAGGCTGGTGTAGAGATTTTCTCTATTGAGGGTCCATCTTCCCAGGTAACTCTAGTTTGTATTGGGTTGACAAAAACCAGTGAGGACAGGAATGAGCAGTTAATAACCTTTATGCTTTTATTTTTCTATCTTTATGGACTCAGCCATGCGCCTGGAGGGAGACAGAGTGGCTACTGGAGAAAGATGCATAGTGGAGTCTTTACACCAGCTGCTGACCTGGCAAATGCCTCCATGCCCACCACCTGTGCCTCATTTGAAGCTAAACATTGCTAAGAACCAAAAACTAGCTACTATTGATAGAAATGTTTATATTTTGTGATTGATGTCTCTGTGTGTGTGTGAAGTATGGAGGTCAGAGGCCAACTTTTTGTAATTGGGTCCCTGCTTGCACCTTGTTGAGGTCACTTGCCTAACCCAGTATAGCTGGCCTGCGAGTTTACAGGTGGCTCTCCTGTCTCCACCTCCAATCTCAGGGCAGGAGAGCTAGGATTACAGATGCATGCCACCACGCCTGGGATTTTGTGGGTTACTGGAACCCACCTTCAGTTCTTAGTAAACACCTTTGCCTGCTGAGCCGCCTGGCCCAGTATAAACTAAATGAAGCTTCTAGTTAAAACACTAATAGGAAAATATGACTGGAAAAAATATTACTAAACAAAGCATTCAGCCTTTGGTAGCAAATCCTGTACGAGCGTGCAAAACCAAGAAGCCATGAAGACATAAACACAGATATCAATGTCCTCAAAACTTCCAATTTCATCACTAAACACAGCTCTTAAAAGATGTAACAGTTTGTTCTGATTTAAATATGAGTGGCCACAGCCTGGGAACATTGATTCAAACTGCCCCAATAGCACACTTGGGAATGAGCTGCCACAGATATTGTCCTTCACTTTTTAATTATCGTTGATAGGATGCAGTTTCAAGAGCCTCAATGGGCACAGGAGAAAAATGGGTCATAAATGAAGTATTTCTTTCAAATCCACCGGTGGGAACATCAGATAGAAGAGTTACAGCAAAGGGGTGTTGAGATGAGGCTGTTCTCTGTTCTAAGATACTCCATATGTATGTTACAGAGACACAGCCCATTTCTGAGCTCTTTTGAGCTCTGCAGCTGCCTCTTTTACTTGTATTCATCCTATAAACACACATGTACCTATCGGGATAGAGACATTTGCCGTGTGCTGTGTGATGTGAGTGTTAATGTCAGCCATTAAGATCTTAGTGAAAGAACCTTCATTCACCACAGCCAGGTGGGTGAGATTTTCCAGGAAATCGCTGCCATTCAAACCTGTGAATTTACTTTCATTCAACCAATTCAGACATTGTGTAAAGACACAAACATCTTGGATATCTTAGAAATTATCTGGCAGAGGTCTTATCACTGAATACATGCCAAAGGTTTGACCTGATGGTGGCAAGGCTCTTGGGGCAGACACAGAAGTGGGCGACTTTCAGTTCCTTGCACTAAAGATAGCCTGCGAAAACTTGATTCTATATCCGTAACTTTCCAACTCTCCACAATCAGAAAGTTCTAATTAGTCAACAATCCTTGCAGAATCTGCCATACAGGCTTTTTTTTCTGGGAACTCCAATTCATAAGAATATTCAAGACTTATGTGAGGGACCTCGATAGTACTGTGTGTCACACTTGTCTCACCCTCGGGTCACCAGGCAATTGGATGTGGGACTCTCTTGGTGAGTCAGTTGGCTTTATCCAAGTGAAAAATCAGGCACACTTCCTCGGTCTTTATGAGAAGATAGTTTTCAACTTATATAATGCACTTTATACACTATGCTACATACAGGAGAAACTTCTAGAATTCACTCCCTTAAGTTGTATACAGATCATCTCTATCAGAACTCACTATTGTAAGCCAAAAAAAAGACTGGTGGGTATACAAATTATATAAACTCCACTCATAAAGCAATTGAGAACAAATAATGGTGAGGAAATGCGAAGAGAAGACCCTCATTCAATGATAGTGGGATACTCCTGTAGCCATCGGTGACTGCAGGCCCAGGCTCAAGGTACATCTTTGCTTTGTCCCCAAACAGCCTTGAGAGTTCTCTTCTCTCTACTCAGGTGAGGTCAGGTAAAGATCCACTTTACCACAGAAAAGAAATTTAGAATGCGCCAATATGAAGGTGGTCTGAACTTTATTGAAAAGATATTTTAACTAGATGCAAGCACAGTCATTAACAAAAAGAATAGCCCCCAGGAGAAAAAGACATCACACACCCAGGTCTTTGTATGGGATCTAAAGATGAAAACAAATATAAGTGTCTCAGCCACAGCCACCGGTACAATTTCAATGGATCCTGAAATTATATTATCCAGAAGATTTCTAAGAACATTTTCCTTGCTTTGGGGGCAAATGAGGTCACAGATGGGTTCCTAGGGTGCACTGGAGAGAATTATAATCTTATAAAGAAAAGCCATGGGCAACAGAAATAGCACGAGATGGTCATCTCATCATTATCTATAAATGGTGTTTCCTAAGAGATACATAGAAAGTTGTAGGCTAGAGCTGGCAAAGGAGAATGGATGTAGCTGATTGGTATATAAAAGGAAATTGTCTTTGTGTAGAAAAACTTTACAATAAATTTTTTTCATTTTGTTTCCAATTTCCCCTTAGATTTCCCTTCTCTTTCTATCCTGCATCATAGTTCCTGTGGAAATTAGCACAGAGGTTACTCAAAAACTATAAGCAAAACTTGACTCCGTTATATGGTTGTACCATTCCAGGGTAAATAGCCAAAGAACTAGTAGTCCTGCTAGAGATATCTGCACGTTTATGTCTAATGGCACAGAATTGACAACAGCAAGGAGAGGCGACCAGTCTAGACATCTGGTAAAAGAAAATGTGGTTTAGTACACAACAGAGTGTTATTCAGCTATTTTATTTATTTATTTATTTTTATTTTTTTTATTTTTTGGTTTTTCGAGACAGGGTTTCTCTGTGGTTTTGGAGCATGTCCTGGAACTAGCTCTTGTAGACCAGGCTGGTCTCGAACTCACAGAGATCCGCCTGCCTCTGCCTCCCGAGTGCTGGGATTAAAGGCGTGCGCCACCAACGCCCAGCTCAGCTATTTTTTTTTAAATGATGGCATTTACCTGAAAAAGATTGGAATGGTCAAGTATTGTTAAATACAGTGATTTAGATTCACAGAGACAAAGACGACATGTTCTCTCTCATATGGAATGAGATCTGTGTGTGTGTGTGTGTGTGTGTGTGTGTGTGTGTGTGTATGAGTATATATATACCTGTGGGTATACAGAGGTTGACACATCAATGTCTTCCTCAATTACTCTGGAAATGTCTTGAGATTGGTCCTTCAGTGAACCTGAGCTCACAGACTCTGTTACACTTGCTAACCACTGGGGATTTGATGCTTCTTAGGGCTCCTTGGGTACTGCATGCATGTGGTGCATATACATATATGCAGGTAAAAAACACATATACACATAACTATGTTTAAATGATATTGACTGTCATTGTGTAAATAGCACAGTCGCATTTCTGCTGCACAGCAACTCAAACTCTTTGCCAGCGTCCCTCTGGATTGACCTAAGAACGTCCATTCTTGACGTTGATTAAAATGTACTGTGTCAACAAGTTGAGTAAGATGTCCTCCACTGATGAGCTCTTAATTTACCCGTGATGAAATGGGAGAGCTTGTCTGTTTTGGGAACCACAGAAGAAGATGATGATAGGTGATTTCCTCAGTTACTGCAGAAACACAAAATCATAAAACCAAAGATTCTTGCTGACGATCCATTGAAAACAAGCAAGGGACACTGAATTTCCATTCTTTGGCACTGAAGCTCATGATTCATCAAAGAGGCCAACAAATGCTAGCTTTGAATTCTTCTTGGTGGACAATCTCTAAAGCTGCATTTGCTGAGGCTTCTTCATAAGCAAATTAACGTTATTCAGTTTAGAGAAATGTGAAGGCATGTTGACTTTTTGCAACATGAATCTGTTCCACTCTTAAAGATTTTAATATGGCATCTGTCCATGCTTTTTACAGTAGAAAATACTTGATTACTTTTTAATGAATGAATCTCTTACAGAGATAATTTGAGAACATGCAAATACCTTGTTTTTTTACTACATATTTTAAAATAATTTTGCCTCATTTGTTTATTTGGTTAGAGGGGGATTGTGTTGGGCACAACTTATTTGTGAGACCTGTGGACAACTTGAAAGAATTGGTTCTCTACTTTACTGTATGGGTTCCAGGGATCAAACTCAGTCATCAGACTTAATGGTAAGCACCTTTAACTAGTGAGCCAGCTCACCAGCCCCGGATTCTATTCTTAAACACTATATTTACTACTCTCAGTTACACTTGCAAGAAACAATTATTACTATGCTGTCTGTCAAATGGTAATAATTCAATTTGAGTCTTGTTTCCACAGCCTAATGGAGTTAACTTTCTCCTTTTACCCACTGATTATCTGTTTGCTTATAGGTGCAAATGTGGAATCTTGAATTGTCTTTTTCAATTAACCATATCCTAGTTTAGTTTTAGTTAAACAATTTTGATATACACATAAACACTCAAATTGAACCTATTTATGGAGTACCACATGACATTTTGCTGCATCTATATATGTACATACCAAGTAGTCTGAGTCAAGGTAAACTTATCATGACTTTGTGGGAGAACACTCTATTATCTTTTGTAGTGTTTATGAAATTTTTGGTGCAAAAACAGCAGTTTACATAAGTACACATCAATTTCATTCATTTTTTGTTGCCACGGTGTTTCCTATTCTCCTCTAAGCCATAACTTGGTACCTGATGTTCAACCTCTCCTAGTCCCTCACTCCAGCCCCAGGTTCTGATAACTGTGGTAACTACCGTGCCATCTTCAACTTTGAATAAGATCGACTTCCAGAGAACCTAGACAACAATAAGCATGCTAAGAGAGACATACATGGATCTAATCTACATGGGAATTATAAAAAGACAAGATCTCCTGAGAAAATTGTGAGCATGGGGTCTATGGGAGAGGGTTGAAGTGGAGGGGCACAGAAAAAAAAATGTAGAGCTCAATAAAATCAATAAAAAAAGAAGAAAAAATCTATTTCTTTACATTCACATGTGAGTGAAGTCACATGACATTTGTCTTTTCTGTGCCTAGTTTATGTCACTTAGCACAGTAATCTCCAATTCCATTCCTTATGTCACAAATGACAGGAAATTGTCTGAAAGAATAAATACTATTTCATGTTTTCTATCTGCTATGTTTCTCCATCATCCAACACAAGCATACACACACACACACACCGTTGAATGAACACAACAGATGTTTCCATCTCCTGTTTGTTCTATATGATGAAAGCCTGAATACAGAAGTGTCAAGACTTTTTTTTTAACATATGGACCAATTTAATTTATTTTGAATAGATGCCTAAAGATGGGATTACTAGATCAAATGGCAGTATGCACAAATTTTTGAAAGAATTCCAAAACTAGTTTTAATAATGGCTGTGCTAGTTTGCATTGAGGTCCGCAGTGTTTGAGGGTCCCCTTCTGCACACAGCCTCCCAGGCACTGGTGAAAGCCACCCCTGCAGGAGCACAGTGACAGCTCAGTGTGGTTTTGATTTGCATTTCCCCACTACAGGTTGCGTTTAGTGTCATTTCTCGAGCCAGTTAGATATGTATATATTTTCCTTTCCAGAATGTCGATTTGATATATTGCCTCGTTTTGAATCATCTAATCTGACTTTCCTAACAAGCTGTGCTTTTTCTTACCTATTTGATATATTTGATATGTATATCCAGCAAATACCTTTCCCCATTCTGCAGCTTGTTTTCTCACTCTGTCGGTTGTTTCCTCTGCTGATCAGATTCATAGTTGGGTAAAATCTCATTCATCCATTTCTTCTTTCATTTTCCTGTCACTTTGGTTTCTTGTTTCTCCAAAAAAAAAAAAAAAAAAAAAAAAAAAAAAAAAAAAATTCACCAATTACAATTTCCTCAAGTACTTGTACAGGTTTTTTTCTATCCGTTTTATAGTTTCTGTCTTCACTTTGTCTTCTAGCAATTCCGAGTTTATTTTTGTAACCATAAGAGATAAGATCTAGTTCCCTTCTCCTGAACATGGCCATCCAATTTTCCATTTATTATTGATAACTGACCTTTCTCCAAAGCTTGATCATACAAGTTCTGTGGAAAGCCGGATGGTGACACACACAAGGTTTGTGCTTAGCTCGCTTCTTCTCTGCTGCTTTATGTCAGGTTTTGTTTTCATTTTTGCTTTTAGATTATTCTTATTATTCTTAGTTAGCTAGAGATGGATGCTTTAAGCAGCACCCTGTGTTCCTGTCACTGCTTTTGGGAGACTTCTTACTTCTTTGGCATGAGATGTGTCAGAGTTCTCTCACACCATGTGTGACACAATCCTGAACTACCCATTTCTCTTATTAGAAAGCAGAATTTAGAAAACAAATTATAAACGTGAACTATGCTCATTGGTATTTGTAGTGGCATTTAATTTGTATTTTAATAAATAAAACTTACCTGAAAACCTGAGAGTAAAATGGCCCCACTGGTCAGTTTTACAGAGCAGGCAGTGGTGACACGCACCTTTAACCCAAGTAGCCACACTAGATTGCCACAGAAACCAAACAGTGCACGCCTTTAATCCCTGTCCTAGAGAGGAATATAAAACAGAAGGAGACACCTCTCAGTCTCAGTCTGAGATTCCTGGAGGCAGGTTCATGGGCCTGCCTGCCATAGTGGAGCCAAACAACAGAAATTCCTGTTTAAATAAAGAAGAAAGCCAGGGTCTGACTGACCTACTCACGTATGCCATGTCATGCATGTACCTACACACCCAAAAGCACATACGCACATTTTACAAACATACACACACATGCACACTAAATGTCCTTAAATACAAATGAGTCTAATGCAATCACATGCCAGACAAAGAAAGATTCTCATGTGCTTTTGATCCATGGATAACAAAAGTTTACATGGAATAAAACCAGTTAGTACTAGAAGTTTCCAGTCTGATATCTTAGCATTTCATCTCTCTCCTCTCCTGGTATTTCAGAAAGTGATCTCAGCCCAGGAAGAATAATAAGAAGCTGCCAGCAGTTCCCATGCTCTTCTGTGTTCTTTGACCTACAGTAACTTACAGAAAGCAGCGTGCATGACTTTTCTCTACTTCAGTTTCACTCTTAAAATTGCTGGAGGTTTTTAAGTAATAAATAAGATCCTCTCCATTGCTGTTTTTTAGTTTTTTTCTTAATATCTTCTGACATGTTCTCTAACATTTCAAGAAATGTTTTGTCAATAGAAACTGAAAATGTTGACAGCAGAAAACATGTAAAATGTCATACATTTGCTCCAAATGTACGTAAAAGCATTTATGAAATTTACCATACATGCAGCTAATCAGACACAGGGCAGTGACGATGCCGTGTGACTGAGACAGCAACCCCAAATGACTTTCAAGTGTGATCCAGTTTCTGACATTCAAAAATTCATCGGTATTAATAAATGATGACAACTCACTGACCCATCAAAAACACCACTTAAAAAGAAACAATTAAGGTCATCGGAACCAACACGGAAATGCAAAAGGCTTATGAGAAGACTGACTTCTAACCCTTGGCACAATTAATTCTTCACAGAAGCATCTCATGCAGAAATGTCAGCTCAGAATCTTCCCACTTTGAAGGAAGAAAGCATAATTATACCTTTTCTAAAAGGGGGTAACAGTTATTTTGCCAAAATAGATAAAACTGACAGGAAGAGTGGTACACAGTCATTCAAAATCTTTAGTTTTCTTACATTTAGCCTTCTTTAATCAAATCTTAAGAAATGTGTAAAAGGTGGTTTCTCTTTAGATAAGTAAATTTGTGTTTATTATACAAATATAATTTACATACTAACTAGAATACAAGATAGAACTACTGATAATTCACTGTATCTACTAACTAAATTTATTTGTTTGGTTTTTGGTTTTTTCGAGACAGGGTTTCTCTGTGGTTTTGGAGCTACTAACTAAACTTAAAACAACTATACTAATCCTTCACTATCCCCAAACAAGTCACAAGTATATTAAAACCCACTTTTCTTTGCACAGCCCCAGAAAAGGTCTCCTTCCTCACATTTCCTTCCCAATCTGGATTCTAAAACTTTGACACAAAGGTGCAACACAGTAGACCCAGGAGTTGGAAGGAAGGCTTCTAACTGCATCTTTATTCGAACAGTTGATGTTCTTGGCAGGATTTGAAATCCAGAGCAGCAGAATTCAACACCACTGTCCTACACTGGTAAAGAAGAGAGAAGGAACTTCCCCTTTGAGTGATAGCAATGATGCATTTCAAAGCTAGACTAATTGGAAACAATGAGGTCAATCTGTCAACTCAATAATGCATCACTAACAACTGAGACCTTGTTAACCAGGGAAGGATTCTAGAGGAAGCAGGCTCTCCCTTGTAGAGGGATGTGTTGACGCTAATGTTTCTCCTTTCCTACGAGCTGCAGAAATGCAGAGGCTTGGGAGTTTTCCACTTCCCATCTCTTCTACCAGGTCAGTGATTGAATACTCTGCTGTCTCCTGACTAGCAGTTCTGCAAGAAGAGAGCTCTTCCCTCTCCTTGTACTAGGAACACTACCAGGAATACCTTCTCTTCTGAGGAAAGCCCATTTACACACACACACGTACATGTGCACACTCGCAAACATGCACTTACACATGCACACTGTAGGTTTGTATACAAGTCATTAAGATTTGTGGCTAAGGTGAGCAGACCCTAACACTTACTAACCTGAGAGAATGTTGTTTTATCTATAGACATTTTTATTTTCTTGGCTGTTTTACATTATATACTACATATGATTATATATAATGGATGTGATTATATTCAACCCACATCACTCCCTAGTGCCCCCATTTTTCCCCTCTGACCCCTTGTTCTCCAACTACTCCATCGGTGGTGACATCAAGAGAGAAAATGACACCGCCTCACTAACAGAATGACCATTAACAGCCATTAGCTCCCAAGGGAAGGGATGGGGTCTCAGAGATGCCACCTCTGTCCGTGGTGGAAAGATGGAGGCTCAATCCTGTGCATGTACCCTTTGCTGCTGTGTGTTCATGGTTGCAGTACCGGCGTCACATCTGCGTGGCAGCTTTTCATGGCCTCCCTCTCCATCTCTTGGTTCTTATCTCCATTCTCTTTTCTGTGATGTTCCCTGGGCCTTGCACGGGGTTTACTTCTACCTATGCTTCACTGGCTATAAAATGGGAATGAAGCTTGCTCTTACTACCTTACAAAGATGTCGGGAGAACAGTAGAATCAGAAGAGCTTTGAAAAAACTCATATTGGAACAATTGTGGCATTTTTACTACCTTCATACTTTTACTTTCTCATATGATACAATGAAAGTTAATGTTTAAGCTGCCCGAACAACTGCTCGACTGGAAAATCTTGTTCAAATTAATCTGGGGACTAGTAAATTTATCTCTTCAAATAAATATGGAGCTGCGTGCAGAGCAGATGTGATGTACTTCCAGCACTGGCCTTCAGCTCATGTTTGCTGAATCATGCCCATCTGTCGCTCACTGTCTATTCCTTCTTCCTTTGTTCCAGATCATGCCTGAGAAGCTACTAGGATGTCCCAAGATCTTTATAGGCTGGTATCTGTTTGCTATAAGGCACTACACTATCCCCCTGCTTATCTCATGAGTCTCAAACTTAACAGAAGGATTCCACATGAACACAAGTCCATCTAGTGATACTCAGTGTGAGGAGAGAAGGTAAAATGTATTCCACAGTTTTGTCTGTCATCTTCCAGAACAGTGCCATCCCTTCTGTTGTGGAATTCAAGGTTATTTACGAAGCACTTTTCTCAAAGGAAATCGGGCAATGTGTATTCATTGAGTAATAAATGAATAAAGTACTAAAGAATATGGTCTAATAAATAAAGTAACAATTAGAAATGAGCTTAGGAAAAGATGTAAATACAGCAATTGTCTACTAGAGGTGAATACTTGGCTCTAATATCTAGGTGTCACCAAGAAGGCTGTGAACAAACAAGACCCCAAGGCAGCAAATCCTGGGTTTTCATGTCAAACTGATGTCTGAGGAAGATATGGGGAGGAGAAGATGGGCCTTCAGTCTAGACTTTCCTTGCTTATAGGAAGTGAACTTCGAGGACTGACTAGGATTCAGGACTCAGAGCAAGGGAAAATTCTTGGACAGAGGTATGAAGCTGGACCTGGTGCTTTTGGACCAATACCTAGAAGCCCAAATATTTCTCTATTCACCTTCTAAAGCTGGCATGGCCTCTCAGCTTGAGAAAGAACTGTAGAAACAAGAAGGAAAAATCCTTAACAATTATGCGGCTTTGGAAGCCAGACTTGAAAGAAAAATGAGACTCCTTCAAAGCACATTCCACTCATGAGTGACAATAAGATGGAAAGAAATGACTTCACATTGTGTTCACATTGAGTAACTCGAGGCTGTAGAGGTCAATTTGAGAGAGTTGAGAAAACCAGGGCCAGAAATGTGAAAACTTTAGCTCATGACAGGGGGCTGTGGGCAAGAGGAGTTAAAGAAAAAGCATGACTTAGTTCCAAGTGTCTCTCCACCTAGATACAGTACAGTACCATTTTCGTGAATAATACACACCAAACCAGTGTTTACATTAAAATGCCACTGTAATTGTTATCAGAAGATAAATACGACTACAATGAGCCTGGAACAGTGACATCCATGTTACAGGAACTCAGTTCAAAAACAAATACTGCACAGAGTATAGTCACACTCAATCCTCTGACCAAGCCCCCTCATACATAGCGAAGGATACACATTTTCAAAAAAATAACACCCTTTGAACACAAATTCTGGAGAAGTGTTTATTGTGTCAAACATATATTTTAAAACATTTTGTGTTTTCTTTTTAATTTGTAGCATAAGTCATGATAAGAATTTCAATTGGTTATAAAGCAGGAAAGCCACTTCAGAATGGATGGAAAAGAAATTATTTTTTGTTTCTAAACTGCTCAACCAATAAAAAAATCAATACAATTTTGAAGAAAAGATCTTATCAGTAACTACCGCTACTGGTCAATTAGATAAAGTCAGTATATCTTGCCATGAGCCCTCTTTCAATCATATTTTCCATTTTTAGATCTAACATTTTTGAGAAATTAAGACACCATAATATGAGCTAGTCCTCTGAAATTGTGTTCTAAGATAACATGAAATGTAATTACATCTATTTCTTTATAATTCACAACATCTATAAAATGCATCCTTTTAGGGGAATTGGGTCAACATGCTATGATTGCTCCTTAACAAATCAGAAATTTATTTTCTCAGCCTAACATAAGAGATCTGAAATATATTTAATACAAGACCAGAAAATAAATCACTGATAAGCAAACTTGGGTTTGAAGAGTGGCAAATATTCCCCATTCGATCTTTATACACTGAATATAAATTATCATACATAATAGCCCCAATAAAAGTCATGATAAAGACTCTTGACTAGGCCGAATTTCTGTCAGAACTCTGGATATGAAGTAGTCATATGTGCGTACTTTGTAAAATCCAGTCTTAGAAAATAACGCTGTAAAAGTAACTTGTCACAACCAACCCCCAACTCTCTACATCAAAGTTCTCTCATTCATTACTCTTGCCATCTGGTCACCCTGGCTGCCTTTACCAAGAAACCTGTTAGGTTGATGCAGATAAACTCATCCCCCAGATCTAATGTCTCATTTGAACAATTCTCCATCCACCAACTCTTATTCCTTGGCTTTAAAGCCCCCATTATCCCTAGTATATTGAGACTGGATTCCATTCTGCACCACAGTCTGCCTTCTTCTATTGTAATAGCATCCAATAAAATTTGTCTCTGCCATTTTAACTTCTGCCTGGCTCTGGTTTTCTTTGTCATGAACAATACTTTCTAGAAATGGCTATTTTTCAAAAAGAAATAGACTTCTAACCACTCTCTGTGCTATCAAGTCAAGTGTTATTGCCTTGATCTTGGGGATGTTTCAAAGAAATATTCATCAAAAAAAGAGAACAAAAGCCAAGATAAAATAGAATAGATAATCTGAAACAAAGCTAATAGAAGGAGGAAAATTGAAATCGTAAGTCAGAGCAAGAAGAATCAAATAATTGGGAATTGACAATTGAAATATAAAATGTGGGGAAAGGAAAGGAAGCTCGCTCACTGTCTAACATGGTACAAAGGGCACCATCCATAACTGAGCGGTCAGGCAGCATTTAATCAATGTCAAGATGAGCTTTTAAATGAAAATAACAAAATCACCAGAAACTCAAAAAATGAATGAGCTAAAATCTATACAAAACTGACTTTTAATATGCCCTCAAAACTAATTTCCTCCAATTTAGAAGTTAGATTGTAAGTGTATATGGTCCCAGTTCCAAACACATAAAATGGTTATACATAGTGGTCAATTAATAAATATGTGATCAGAGAATAAATGTAGATGATTATTATGTTTTACACATGTGTTTAAGTAGCAAGAGAGATGTTTTCTTCAGTCTCCTTATAATTACTACAAGAACTGAACACTTGTGATCTTGACTATGTATTAAATCCTCAGTGTTGGGTGTGTCCTCTCAAAGAAACATCACCTCGCAAAGTCTGTGATAAACCAATTAAAAGGGTTGCTTGTGATAAATCATTGGAAGGATGTGTTTTTTTAAGTGTATGAGTGTTTTGCCTGCATGTATGTATGTGTACTACATCCAAGCAAGAGCCTGTGGAGGCCAGAAGAAGGTACCATATCCATGTCTCTGGAGTTATGGAAAATTGTGAGCTGAGGTGTAGGTGCTGGGAACTAAACATGAGTCCCCTACAAGAGTAACAAATGCCCATACAGTTGAGTCATCTCTCCAGCCCCACTGCTGAAGCAGTTAATGTGTTTTATACACTATTGGCTTTCTGTGCAGTGGCAGGTAAGTCCCTTCATAGCCCTCTGCCCCTCACGTCCTCATCACCAATTCTGATGAACAAAGCTCTCCTGACTAGAGAATATTGTGGGAAAAAAATGTCCGGATACTTTTACGAACATCATGCCATGTTTCTGGCGTTTATAATGTCATCATAATTAAATTAGATCTAGATTTCTGTATGAAGAAAAAAACATCAACTCCAGAGGATGGTTAATAAATTGTACTAAGATTTAAAAGCACAAGGACATTTGTGAAAGGTCACATTTTCATGTAATCATTAATTGGGGTAGCAATAAACTACAAAGGTTTTTGCGTATTTTAATAAAGAATTTCCTTTTAAAAGAAAAGAATTCTAATTTCATGTCACAATGGTGATAGGAAGAAAATGTCACAGAATTGAGTTTTGTGTCCCTGGAAAACCTGGAGGAACTGGAGATTCCTGAGCCAGATCCTCACCAAGACAATGAAACTCTGTGTTCTAACAATGGATCACTCAGAATCAATGGCTAAAGCTACCTCTAATGAAACAGTAAGGGTTTGTTTGACACCAAAGCGAGAAATATCATGCTAACATTTTGTTTTGAGAATAATATAAATGATAACAAGTGCCCCTCAGATTATATTCGGATCCAGCCCAGAATAATTTGGGGGAAAAAACTGACAAGCAAAGATTATGTCAGTGCCATGGCCTTGAAGCCTTTGGCACAGGAGGAAAGGACACAGATAGGTTAGATAAAGGAAGTGCCTCAAAGTTCATCCTGGGTAGCAGCAGAGTCCATTTCCCAGAAGCAGATCCTCTTGTCTGACTGAGTCTGCCTCTGCTGAGGATAAAGACCTGTGAGGAAAAATGACCTCCTGGGAATGAGCACGTGACCAGAGATGGGGTGCTGTGATGTCCAGAGTGTGAGCAGAGACAAGAAAACAAGCGGGAGAGATGATTACACTCAACGTTGGCTATAAGACGTGTGGGCCTTATGATATCCCTAACTAGGAAAACACAAATTTAACTCTGATGTTGGGGTGTGGAGTACCGGTGAAGTCTATGCAAATGCAGTGGCTCAGAAAAGGGCTGGAGGAAATCGGGGACACACTCGCCCCGCGTTTTCAAGTTCTTCGGAGAGCCATTCCAGCTAATGAATCAGAACCTACCATGGTGCTTTCTTAGGCTGTGGCTGGCAAGAACAGGTTTTATAGTAACAGCCAACTAAATCTTTGCTTGGTTTTTTTTGTATGTGTGTATGAAGTACCTGATTTGACTTTGGAAACTGAAAACAAAATTAACTCCCTTGTGGGTTCTTCCAAGTCTATTTAGCTATGCCATTGAGCTCTCCAAACTAATTATCTTGAATCATAAAACCCAACTTTTCTCATGCCTGGTGATTTAACATACTTTGTGAGTCATTCTTCTGCTTAAGCCATTGCCCCATTTTTTTTTTTTTTGAAATAAAGCACAATTTAGTGTGAGCGAAGGAATCTTTTCTCGTGTGGTTCTTTTTAATATCTGTGCCCGGGCGGCTCTTGTGCTTATCATTTCCACTACAGTAGTCAAATATCTGCAGAAATCTGGTTCCTCTTATGAATTTAACAGGGAGAGAGCTCCGAAAATAAATCAGTCTGCCGAACACATCTTTATTGGATTTTATGACCAGATCCATAACTCTTTGGGAGACACTCTTCGGGAGATAGGAGAAGTAAGCTGAGAATAAATACACCATTAAAATTCAAAATGCTAGGTGCCGGGTGTATATAAAACATCTAAAGGGCTGCATAAGCTGCAGAGAAGATGAGAAAAAAGTCCTCAGAGCGGCGCGAGAACAATAAACAATCCACCAAGGAGACAACAGAGGGTAGGCAGCAGGGTTAGGAAGATGCTGTCTTTCAACACGCCAAGTTTAAATTAAATGAGACAAGCAAGAGCCACTGTACAACCTCTGCCTGGAGCTGATGGAGGATGGTACCCAAAGTGGACTATATATAACACATCTAGTGGGAAAGGGCTTACAATCGCATACAGATGGTGACTGGCACCAAGCTGGTAATTTACCTGTAAAAAGGAAGAAAGGGGACTGGTGTATACCCTTCATCATGAAATGTTCTCATGTCATCGCAGGTAGGACTTCTCACAGCTGTTGTGACAGCACAAACTGACTGATTTGGCCCGTAGAGTTCTCACTCCAAGCGACAGCTGAGCCTTTCTGAATAGACTCCATCCGCTTCCTAGACAGCTTGGAACTTCCTAGACAGCTTCTCCAGCAAAGTCTGCTTTCCCAAGCAGAAGACAAACAACTGTTGAATGGAAAATAGCCCACCTTTCAGTGAGCCGAGAATCATCTTTGCTAGGACGTATTCCTCTCAATACTTCCTTTGCTAGGACGTATTCCTTCAACACCAGCAAAGACTATGCTAAGTTCTAGTCAACTATCTCCGTATCACTGGTTCCTGGAAGGGCAAGGTTCTAAAGCAGTGGTTCTCAACCTAAGGCTGTGACCCTTTCATACAGTTCTTCATGCTGTGGTGATCCCCCAATATACAATTATTTTCATTGCTACTTCATAATTGAAATTTTGCTACTGTTATGAATCATAACTTGAACATCTGATATTCAGGTTAACTGATGTCTGACTACTGAGAAAGGGTTGTTGAATGCCCAGAAGGGGTCGCGACCCACAGGTTGAGAACTATTATGATGTTTCCATCTAACAGGAGATTCCAGAATTCTCTAACTGTAAGTAACTGCAGCATGCCCAAGTTCCCATGTTCCACTGAGCCTGTCCGAGCCTGTGCGCTGATATTTTACTTTCCAGGAAGCTGGTTCACACTGGGGAAGAACTCTCTTGTGAAGAGCAGTAGGCAACTTTCCAGACTCTGTTCCCAAAGCTGCAGAGAGCAAACCCGTTCACAGGCAGCTGATCTGTCCGTGTCGTGACTCAATGAGCACGTCACTAATTGGTTTCTGGACTGAGTCTCTCTGCATCTTCTACCCAAGATGAGCATCCTCTTCCACTCAGGTTTGGTTGTTGGGCAATGACAGTAAAAAAAAAAAAAAAAAAAAAAAAAAAAAAAGAACACAATGTACCTTGAGGGTTTTAGAAAGATCAAATGAGAGGCAGAGAACAAAGCTTTAGAAAAACCTTCAAAAATCTTCAAAAGCCTAATAATCCAATATACACTATCCTCTAGGTATGGAAGTGCATGCTTGTAAAGCCAGAACCCAGAGGGCAGGGACGAAAGGAACATAAGTTCAAGATATCCACATTACATAGGAGGCCCTTAATGGTTCAGTGATACTGTGTCTTGGAAATCTTACTGTCATTTCTCCATGTATTTGAAAAGCGTAAAATTTGGAATGATCTATCTAATAACTAGATCTTCGTAGATTCAACTTTGCCACCTGAGTGAGGGAAACTAAGGATTTGGGGGCTAGCACTCAGCTTTCAGGAGTCGTAGGAATGTGTGAGAAGCCAACACAGAGAGAATATTTCTATTCAGAATATAGCTATACACTGGTCCTGGTATCAGGCAAAGAGTTTTTTTTTTCTCCCTAAGTGGTAAAGGAAGCAGACAGTTAAAGAAAGAAAAGAGTACTTAACTAGGGGAACAAATGAGTCCTAAGAGTAGAAAGACTAAGTTGAATGAAATAAAATACTCATTTCATATATGTTGATTTTTTTTATGTGTATGAGTGCTCTGTCTGTTTGTATGCATTGCCTGCTCAGGGCAAAAGTGAGCATCAGAATCCTTGTTGCCAGAGCTATAGGTGGTTGTGAGCTACCCTGTGCACGCTGGGATCCATATCTGGCCCTCTAGAAGAGTGGTGTACACTCTTATCCACTGAGCCATCTCTCCAGACTCTCACCTCATTTTCCTAAAACATGTTACATGGATAAAGACTCCTTTGAAGCAAGCAGAATCTGTTGAACAGCAGAAAACCTCAGTCACAGACCTCATGCCTCTGAGATGCCTGAGCTCCTCACCTTCGCTGCTCTTTCAGCTTCTAGCTGCCCCTCCATTTTAATAATAGCCATGCCCAACTGAATGGCATCTGCAAAGTAACCAGTGAAAGGAATTAAGTGCCTGTTTCAGAACTACATCTTGTCACCCTCCGATTTCTGTCGCCCTCAACCTCCCCAGGTATCCACCCAGCAATCCTGTAGGCTTTGTGCATTCTTGCTGTTTGGGGCAACCTAGTCTGCATCCATAAGGAGTTATGGTAAGAAGAGCCTTGCCTCTAAGACAGTCGCCTTGAAACTGGACAATACAGCAATGGCTGTGAGTGGAACAACTCGGAAGGCATTGTCTCTGTGGGAAGGAGACCCTGCCACAAAAATAAAAAAGAGGAGCATCCACGTTCAGGAGCTTTAAACAATACTTTCCAAAAGCAAACTTAAACTGCAAGCTCTGCTAACAGCTACTAAATACAGAGGAGACTTAGTTCCCAGTGTTATTAAACATTAGCACAAAAAAAGAAATACAGTAGCTTGTGAAAATTCACCTCTGTTTTTTGTTTGTTTGTTTAATGAGAAGCTGTTGAAGACAACAGACCAGAAGAACAGAAACAGGAAACCAAGCAATAAATATAAAACCATCAGGACAAACTTTAGTTTAGGTCAGTGTTTAGCTGGGTGGCTGTGTCTAGGCTCCCTGGGTTTGTGTCATATTTTGAACTTTAGGAGTCTTTATTGCTTTTGGAACTGCCTGATATCAACACAAGGAAAAGGCAGATGTTCCCTCAATAGTCACCTCACTGTGACCAAGCCCCAGACAGGAGTGTGCTAATCCACTTCAGTGAACAGCTCTCCAGAAGAAGGTCATGGGCGACACGAGGGTCTGATTTGATTGATCCCAGAACTTGATTTTGAGGAGGGCAGAAATGACCCTTTTATTCCTGGGGCAGCTATGCCATTTGGTACCTGGTTCAGGGGATGCAGGTATGGCAAAGCTTCACAGAGAGCTCAAAGTCGGAATAACTTTAGTACTGCAGCAACAACAAAAGAGCAAACAACCTTGAAATGCCACTTCGCGAGAAAATACAGCATCCTCCTACAGGTTACTGTGTAGGATTAAGCCGATAGGAAAGCACATGTAAAAGTTACCCCAAACGTCATTTTGGTTTGCACAGGGATGGGATAGATGCCGTCTTCTGCAGTCACCCTCTTACACTGATGTCTATTCTCCTAAGCTATGTGACACCTCCAAACCTTCTCACTTATCTTGTGGAATAACAGAGCGGAAATCAGGGGGGAGCCAGGAATAGAAACAGAATGTTATGCTAGATAACAATCCTCACTGCAGCCCCAGGACTCCCTGGAGATATTTTTGAAGTAAGAAGTCAGTGACTAAGGTGGGGGAACTTAGCTTGGGTCATGCCGTGAATAACAGCTGAAATCTGGGCCATGACATGGGCCTGTGACCTAAGCTCCATTTTTACCGTATCCTCCAGCAATACAAATCCAAAGTATTTTTACTATCTCGCTAAACAGTGTAAACAACTATATTCCAGGCAACATCTTAAACTAACGTTTGTTTGTTTGTCTCAAAGACGACTTTCTCATGGTGGAGGCGTCTCTCTCCAGCTACCTCCTCCCATCCCATCACCATCTAATGTCCATCTGCTGCCAGGAGCCACAGTCTATGGTGGAAACGGGATCACGTCTGAGCATCTCATTTTCCAAAGGAAAAATTAGCACCATTATCCCATAATGCTGGCGGTCCTGATGGTGCTTAACCTGACGGCTTTGACTCGGAGGAAATGTCTGTTTCTTTGTCTGCTGAAGGATAGGAAAAGGGAGCTAGCACATCCAACATGGAAAACGCTGAGCTGGAGGGGGAAAGCAGCTATTTGATTTCCATCTACAGCAGGAGCTCGCAATCTCAAGGCGCATTACCGACATTATTTTCTGATCTCTGTCTGGGACGCGTCTAAAGCAGGTTTTTCCACTTGGAGCTTTCAATTTTCTCTTGATTGCTGAAGTGGTTCGTCGCATGAAGATGGTATTTTGCTCCCGAAAAGATAATAGGAAAATGAAGGAGAGCCGGTACACGGTGAGTTGTTAAACAATTTCAGGTCTTGAACCTTCTGTTCCAGGCCCTAAAAGTTTGGTCCTGACTTAGGCAATTAAGGCAAAATGGATTCCGCCCTCTCTTCTGAGCGTGGCTATTCAACGAGAATCAAAACAAATCATGCAAACAATGGTACTCTTGCCTCAAGTGTGTGGGGTTGGTTTCCTCCTTGATCATACCGGCACTTTCAAATATGGAAAACATCTGATGGAGAACTCAGGTTATATCTGACTAGAATACAGTAAGACCCACAAATAACAATTCAGTCTTGCCAACACCACATCAATAGAAATACCATCTAAACAGACAAAATCATATTGAAAGACCTCTAAGAGAGCAGGCTAGGGACTTGGAAAAGTCCAAGAACTGACAGGCTATGTGACTCATTGATGAGTGATCGATTAACTGATTTGTGTATGAATCTCTCTCGTGTGTGTGTGTGCATATGTGTGCGTGCACACGCATGCACACGTGCGTATCTGTGTGTAGTGGACATGCATTCATGCATGAGCATGTATGCATATGCTAGAGCTGTCCTAAATACAGAGTACAAAAGATGGCTCCCTCCTCTAACATGCTTAGACTAGTCCTTTGAGACAGTCTTCCCAGGAACCTGAGGCTCATATTTCTTGGCTAACCTGGAATCCAGCAAACCTCAGTGGTCTTCCTATATATAAGATCCCAATTCCTATCCCTCAATGCCACAGAGAAAATGCTCAACCCCAGAGCTATCTTTATAGTCCTGAAAAGCTTTTCAACCATTTTTTTGTTGTTGTTGTTGTTTTGTTTTGCTCCAAGTTTCTTACATTCAGTGACTATAGTTAAAATAGCTAGAAGGGGATAAAAGAAGATTTCTCTCATCCTCTTATTGAACAATTCACAAAGCAGGCTGGTCCAAAGTTCTGGTGGTTCTAGACCCGCCCAAAATACACGCCAGGCTGGGAAGGCTTTAAAGGGATGGATGACAAGCACCATGAAGTCAGTACTCAAGGGAAGGGTTCTTTATTCACATCAACCCAATGGAAAGTCCCTAGTTAAACGTTAGCTGCTACTTTCTGATTGGTTCAGATGGTTCTCATTGAGCTGAGTTTCCTTCTGCAGATAGGAACACACTGCATATGAGCCCCCTTCAGTCTCCTGGCCTAACCCATTATCTAAAAGACACAAAGGTACAATACAATAAAACCAAATCAGTCATCATTTGCCAGACAGTAAGGTAGCAAAACAAAACAAAAACTAAATGATTTGAGTCTTTCTTAGAAATTGTGGGAGACACAGAAGAACAAGCCACGTTTAAATTATCTGTTGATAAGTTTATCATAATTCAGATTCCTACTTCTCGATCCAAATACTTCAATTCTCCTACAGACCTGTAGAAAGTTTTCACAGACCTCGTTGTTCTCCCCGTCTAGCCTCGCCTCCGAGTAAATGCGCACTTCCGCGCCTGCGTCGCTTGAGCACCTCTGATCCTCAGAACAAGATCTAATTCACTCGGAAAGCAGAACTTTTAGGGCGCTGATGGCCAACGACGCTTCCCGGGTCTGTGTTATTAAATTCATTATGAATGCCTTGATCCCCTTATAACACTATTAGTGAGGTCACTTGTGTATCCTGCAGCCAACCTTGTCCTGCTGAGAGGCTGAAGTTGACTGAAGTCAGCAAAAGTTGGGCAGTGTATAAACCATGGCTGCCGAAGCTTTTGGATGAAGTTCTCTCTGTTTTTTTTTTTTTTTTTTTTTTTTTTCTCCACCCGAGGAGGTTTTTCTCTTTCATCTTGAGACCGAGGCAGAGCATACTGATGGGCCTTTTCTTCAACCACCCTCAAAGAGGAATATTTGGGACTCATTTGGATTTCAAACACACAGCCTGTGTTTTCTGCAGGGTGAGGTAATGTGTCAGAAATAATAACTGTCTCCCTTTCTCAAAGAGAAGGCACCAGAGCCGGCTTCTGCCCCTCCTTCAACTCTGACTCTAGTTCTATAAAGCGTGCTAATGAAGTTTTTACCATAGAGTAAGGGATTCAAATCTAATGCCAATTAAGAAAGAATGACCAAAGGAGCTGTTACCAGCTTCTGAATTATACATTCAGACTAAGACTTCATGCATAATCTTTATAATTGATCAAGATCTAGATAAGGCACACATACACCGACTCTTCGTGAGAGCCGATGGAAGACGGGAGTATGGCTGTTTTAATATCACAGGAACTGAAGGGCGCTGGTGTGGACGCTGCTACAGAACAAGGTGAGCGTTTGTACCACTCAGTCAACATGCAATAAGCTGTAAATGAGCACATCTGAGCCCAGTGACTGTGAGGAAAGGGGAGAGACATGGTGTTTTCTTGAGAAGGCAGCAAGTAGGAACAGAGCAAGGGCAGGCACAAGGATTCATGACCCAAGGGTGAATACATTCACATGTTCCCCTCATAGTCACATGTTCCTGGCTGCTAAGACCATTTCAGGAGGTGGTGAACATTCTAGGGAGCAACAGGAAGTAGATAATTGGAGGCCCGACTTGGTCAGGTGCCTCATCTCTGGGCGCTTCCACCTCCTCCTCATCTGCTTTTCTTCCTCCACCTCTTTCTCCTCTTTTCTTCTTCCTTTCTCCCTGTCCCACCCATGCCTGCAGATCTCCATGAAGTAAGAAACGCTGCTCCATAAGGGTACCTCAGTCATGATGTTTCACCTCACTGTGGTTCAGAAACACTGTTTCTGCCCAGCGATGAATAGGGCCTCAGATGTCATACCAAAATTAACCCTTCAGCCTTGAAAGCTTTTCACTCAGGTGTTGGTTTGTCACGGGAGCAAAGGTCTGACAAACACCAAGACCAACAACCCTCTGCAAATCCTGAAATTTGATAACAATGTCAAGCTGGTGGTTTTAGCGGACATTAGAAAGTTTGGACTCTGCCTTCATAATAAATAGTCTACTTTTCCTTTACTTTTTAATCTGAAAGAAAATAGGATGAAAATGTTTTATGAACAGAACCAGCTCTGGACTCCAAAGCTCCACACATTTTAACAGCAGACAGCAGGATGCATTTGGTCGCTGGTGGCAGTACACCATGTTCTTGGAGGGAGCAATGTCTACTGAGATTGTGACTATGTCACACATTTTTAAGGGACTTGCTGAAGGAGTAATTTCTATAATAAGCTTTACAACTGGTGTGTAACTACAGCTGGGCAAAAAATAAAATAATAATCACCAGCTCTATTGCTAAATTTTTGACTTCCTTTTAGCTAAGGTTCAAATTAACTCTTAGCCCCTCCATGAAGCGGTCTCTGATTTCCCTACTAGCCCTGGGTGTTAGCTCTTCTCCATGAAAGAGCCATAAGCACAGGGTGGGCACGCCTTTCAGTCATCACTTCCTATCACAAGCACAGGGTGGGCACACCTTTCAGTCATCACTTCCTATCACCAACGTACGTGCATCAAGGGTGTGCCCGCTGTTTCTGTCATTCGCATAAGCGCACATCAGGGCTGTGCTCTCTGTTTCTATGCTGTTCCTAGCAACGGCGCATGCACATCAAGGACCATGCCCACTGTCTGGCTAATTTAAATCATGATGCAGGAAACGTTCACACAAAAGTCCTTACACAGACGTGTACTGTCATAGTCTTAAGTATACGGCTAGGAGGAGCAGTGACAGAATAAAAGTAGGGCTCCAGTATCCAAGTCCTAATTTCTGCTCCATAAATATGTTTAAACAAACAGGAAAACTTAAAAGCTACAAATGAAGTAAAGGCTGTGTATCTAGCCTTTAAAATACAGAGATGATTTGAGGGTATCTGCACAGGCTCAATGAATCCAGTAGAGTCTATGAAAGTGGAAGGAATATAAGCGATCAAGACGTTCGAGGTGAGAAAGGGATGCCCTGCCGCTGGCAGCTTTGAAGAAGGGGGCAGGACCCTTTCGAAGCTGGAAAGGTCAAGGAATAGGGAATGCAGACTCCTGCAGCACCTCCAACATACAGAACAGTTAGATGATTCGTGGATAAAAAAGCCATGAGAGCCCCAGTAACCTTCAGCAATAGAAAACCACCCCTGGTCCTGTGTAACAAGGAGATGTGTTAGCTTTGGCGAGCTGCTAACCTGCTTCTTTGATGACTCTATATGTCGAGAGTATTTTTACAAACACCTTCCCCTCTGGATTGGATTAAGCATGCAGTTCCTCCCCATGTGGGCTACACAGGGGGCTCTGCCTTCCTCTTTTCTTGTTTTATTACCATGGTCTCCCTCTTATAATCGCACAGGTCAGATGCAAAGGTTCACTAGGAACCCTGACCACAGTGCTCTCTGCAGTGCCTGCTTGAAGGACGGGTCCCCTAAATCTCCCTGCCTCCCGTGTATGATGCCTAAGTCATGGGTCCTTTCACCACTCCTGGCTTCCAGTAAAAATATCACAAGATCACAAGCCTGCCTCTCTCTCTCTCTCTCTCTCTCTCTCTCTCTCTCTCTCTCTCTCTCTCTCTCATTTCCTTTCTGTGGAAAGACCCTTGAGTGGGTGAAAATCTCATCAAAACAACATTCTGGAATACTTTGGGACAAATCATGTCTTCTTCCCTCGCCACTCTGAGAATTCACACTGACCCTATCCCCCAAGGGCGAGCACCCTCTAAGACAGACTGCTGCAGCACTGCCGTCAGGCTCTTCTGTGCCTGCTTTCATCTTCTTCCCCAGCCCTCATTCCAGGGCAGCCAGAGAACCCTTAGAACTCACACCGCTTCATTCTCTTCTCTTGATAAATAGTTCCCCATTCTAATAGACTCCTACACTTTGACCTTGGTTTAGAAAATCACAGAGGACCTGGTCCCCTTGGACTTTACCAGGCTCATGTCACAGAGGACATCTTTTTTCCTCTCGCCTTCTTTGTCTCAGCAAACTGGTCTTTCTTTAAAGCGACCATTTTCTACTTATCTTGTTCAGAGATCCTGAATGTTGGAGTCCGAGTACCAATTCCTAGGAAGGACTGTAAGAAATAAACAGGTGTGAGTTGTGCTTAGAATTCATCGGAGTTTCAGATAAATAGGAGGCCCTGGGTCCCTTTGTCCCCTAGCTGGTGGCTGACTCCTACCTGTCTCAGAACTAAGATCAAAAAAGGGGGGCTGTCTCAAGCCAAAAAGTTGTCAATAGATAAGGCTTTGCATCCTAAAGCAATAGGGTGAAAAATTAGAAAGGTAAGCAAGTCCTAGCCCCTGGGAGAAGATGACAGGAGTTTTTTGCGATCAGGGGACATTAAAAGAACCACTATCTTGTATCTAATCAGCTTGCCAGCCCTTTTTGCCTTTCTTCTAGTCTGTGTCCTTCTCTGCAGAATTTCATGTTAAAACTACTTCATTTTAATTCATCTCTTAATGTATTGTCTTTTTGCTAACAGAACTCAAGATTAAGCAGCAAGAGGACAAATCCAACAATGTTCTCACTGGGATCTGTAAAGATTATTATGAACACCAGGGAGTCCAGCCCTACAGTAATAGGAGATAAGCCAGTATCTGCCTTCCACGTTAGGTCATCTTAACGCCTTGAAAGACCTATACTTTCTTTTCTTTTATACCAGAAACAAATATCTTCTATGAACAATTGAAGAGAAGTTACAATGGCAAGCACAAGAAAGCAATTTTGAATAGAAAATGGTCAAACCATTTGACAAATTTTCACCATTGGATTTATTGAACACCCATGATCTGTAGGAATGGTAGTGAGCACGTGAGCATCAACTCCTTGACTCAGGCAGACTGAAAACACTCCTGGCCATGTTTCTTTCTTCTTTGTATTCTTTTAATTGGCACAGAGTCATTCTTGTATGCACAGGAACAGTGTGGCATCTTAGTGCCCCTACAAAGTATCTAACAGTTGGGTCCAGGAAATAGCCTATTTATCATACTAGGAGGTTGTCGTTTCTTTGCGTTCAGAACATTCAAAATCCTCTTGCTTGTGGTTTTGAAATGTTCGGTTAATTGTTGCCGATTGTAGTCACCCCACTGAGTTACATATACAGCACTAGATGCTATTTTCCTATTCTCCCATTCAGCTGCACTGCTGAACCCAACAGCTTTCTCTCAACCCTTCCTCATTCATTTGTGTTACCCGATTCCCATATACTCTTATAAATTTTACTTTTGAGATTATAATATAATTGCGTCACTTCTCCCTTCCTTCTCCTTCCTCTAAAATCCTCCCATATCCTTTCATTTGACTTTTTGTTTTCTCCACTCTGGTATCTTGGTTTCCATTACCTTTGGAACACAATGTGACAGAGATGGGCGGTACCATTGTCAAGCTTGCTCCCCGAGAGGCTTTGGGGGTTTCAACTGTATCTTCACTACTGTTACTGCAGGAGAGCATATATCCTGGAAAATGAATTTGACATTCACCAAGTTTCCCCTAGCCAAGACCAGGATCTGCGGATCCCGTGAATGCACAGGTGCACAAATGAGGCCAACCAGATCAGTGGGGATGCCCTTCAGTTCATGATACAGAATTATGTGATTATTGTAGTTACTGAATTGGGCAGTCTCCAGTATTCGTGGTTACAACTAATGCTGTGTTTAGAATTCTACAGGTCTTTTTAACTTTTCAAAATGGTCATATAAGGTACTATTATTCTTTGCCATTTTTCAGTTGAAAAATAAAATGATAACCGTCTCAGAGTGAAGTACGAATAGAAACACACAAAGTTAAAACAGCGGAGTTGAACCTGAACTCTTGTATTACAACACCCTTCTCTTCCCATGCAGTATTTTTCTTATTGCAAAATTATACAAATAAATATATAATCAATGTTAAAAACTGGTGAACATTTTTTTAAAAAAAAAAACAAAAAGTGGTTTTAGTGAAAAATGCCCAGGTCTTTTTCATGACACAAGCTCCACACCCTGTTCTAATGACAGGTTCTGGAAAACACCACCTCACCCCCATCTCCTCGGATAACAGGTATACCCTGTCTTCAGTGTTCATGGAGAATTTTGCAGTAGAGGGGAAAAAAAGCATTTCCAGAATAAATTTCAAAACTACTTCACCAATGCTAAAAATTCAATGTTCCTCTCAAAGCAGGCATAAAAAATAGAGACCAGCTCTCTCAAGACAGGCGGAAAAAATACATATCAGCTGTATACCCAGACAGTCTGTGACAAGCAATCTCAACCCTGCTGATGGACTATGAGATCATATCTCAGGAGAACAGCACAGTCCTCTGTTCCTTCTCTATCTTTAGAGCCGTGTGGCGATATTTGTGACAAACAAGGAAAGTAAAAGCACTATTTTGAGTTAGACTCCCCTACTCTAAACATTTTTCTATCTGTACATCCCCACAAATGTTAGAGTCAAGTGCTTTGATCTGGGGATATCTCACCTTCTTCCCCTTTGAAGCATCTCAGCATTGCATCCCTGAGGTGTAGTGTAAACCAGAAAGCCAAGGTTCCCTCCATAAATCCAGACGCATACATCTAAATGTTATTTTAAAGATACAAGAGTGGGTGGAATCATAATTCAAAAACACTACATTTCGAGGAAGAAAGTCTGAAAAACTAATGAATATAAAACACTAAATTTCTTTCCCAAGTTCCTAGGTCAGGCTCCATCAGCCAATGTGTCAGGAGAATACATGGTTCCTGCTTTTGTCCTTTCAGAACTGTGTGTGTCAACTCTACAATACTACCACAAGGCATTGCTGTCTGTAGTTATGCAGACCTAAAATGCAAGCTCTGCGAAGATCAAGGCTTCTTTAGAGCTGAGCTGTCACAGGCTTGACCTAGAACAGTTCGCATCTCTTGAAAGAAAAGCAAAGAATGAATGGTAGCAGGAAGGAGGGGTGCCAGGACTGGCACGAGAGAGCCTTCACACAAGCACACGTGGGAGAGCTGCCGATAATTAGCGCTCGGAATGCTGGGCTACGGCATACTGTGGGCTTTTCAGGCCAGCAGACTGAAAAGTAAAGTACTCATATATATTGAAACAAGAGTGGGTGCAAGTGCGCTCTGTAGACAGAACCTGGAGAATCGGGGGAAAAAACCCACTTGACAGTGAGAACAATCTTCTTCATGAAGAAGATCTTGTTACGTGTTCATCTAAAATGAGCCCCGCCGCCTCTGCTCGGGGACTAACAGCGTATAAAGAGATACTGTGAACAGCTTACATGAAAAGAACACAAAGCATGAGGGTCATCGTGACACACAAACAGACGCTAACAGCACATTTAGCAAGAGAAAATGGAAAAGGTTGGGGGGATAGAAGGCTTAAATTGTACCGCTTTTAGAGGCATTTCTCAACACAAATAATCTCTACTTTTCGTGACATTTCAATCTCGCGTTGAATGAGGTCTGAGGAAGTCGCTGAGGACTTGCACCTAAAGCTTGGTAGGAAGGAAGAAAATAGTACCGGCCTTGGTTTTTAAAATAATCACTTAAATGACCACAATTTATAAAACTGCACCAACTAATGGCTCCTCGTTCTCCATTATAGTTCGCCTGGGAGTGTGTGGTGGCTGCCGAGCAGAAACAAAGGAGGAGAGTGTCCCCGGGCTGGCCCTGAACTCGCAGCAGCTTTTCCTTTTCATCTGAAAAGAACCACAAGAGCATTGTCACCTGGTGGCTTCAAGGCCCGGAGGAAATAAGAAGAGACAGAGAAATGGCAATGTACACTGGTAGAGAATCCTGGGGATGTGATCAGACACATCGGCATGGCCCAGGGGACAAATGGGTAGACTCTGCAATGAATAACACTTTCCAAGGAAGAGAAAAAAAAAACATGTACAAATATGCCTCTCTGTGATCATGTTGGCAAGTGTATGGTAACCCACTCTGAACAGAGTAGTTGAGACTATATTTACCTCAGTGTGGCAAGGGACAAAAGAGTATCATAGCCCGACCTGAGTTGATCTGTGTTTCACATAAAAATAGGAAAGAAATTAATACGGATTACTCACCGCCACTCCCCAGATCTCTCCCAGAGGCGGTTAAAATGTTCTTTCCATGTTGAACACGCTACCTGGGAAAGCAATTTCTGCTTGAAACCACATAGTCTATTTGTCAGCATGGTTTTTCCTGACCACATAGGCCTTGATGAGACTGAATGGAGGGAAGAGACAGGATGGCTTTGATGTATTAAATGAAATTATTCTTTCCTACATAAAACATGCATCCAAATATCGCCCATGGGGCTTGAGTCATTTAGCCTATCTTACAAGGAGAATATCCTCAAATCCTTCAGTGGTTGTCCTAAGCTACTAACAACACCAAAACCTACATACACTCTTGTGATGTTTTTTTCCTATACACAATAAGGATAGAGATTGGTTTACAAATCAGGTACAGTAAGATATTCACAATAATTATTAACAACATATTTAATAAAAAAAAAGTCAGATGAATACAACACCTCTCAAAATATCTTACTCTAATTGACCATGATAGCTGAGATACGGAAAGGAAGTTGCCAGCAAAAGGTAGACTAGTAAGTATATCACCATAGACATTGACCTTGTCCTCACAGCCCTGTAGTCTGGAAAACTCAAGGAAAGTCATGAAACTCAAGAAATGTAGTGCTATCAGCATGGGCCTCAGAACAACATTTACCAAACAGCAACAGTAGGCAAATGACCTAGTTCCTCAAAGCCACGTTGCCTTGTATATGATAATGATGAAGTCAATCAAACTCTTACAGTAGAGCCTGAGACCCAGGGTGAGTCCAGCACGTGTCAATCATTAGTCTTGCCACCATTAATCGCTTGCATTACCAGTGTTGTTCAAGGGATTAATTTGTAATGACCCATGAATATTTTAAAACACACTTACAATGTTAAAACACTGCAGACAGGACCGTAATCATCATGTTGTTTTAATAATTAATACAGACTTACATCATTTTCTGCTTAATGGCGTGCTTGCTTTTCTGCGACGGAGGGCAAGGGTAAATTAATCCCTTCTGCTATTCCTTGTTTGGTTGCATATGGTGTGAAGGTGCCCGGCGGTAGAGCAGCCTCCTCGCAAGACAGCCCCAGGAGATGAGGATGTGTGGCTGATAAATGCCTACGACACTCCTTCGACATTGGGTCCATTTTAGAGCAAATTAGTTGCTTAAAGAAAACACAGGAAGTGGAAGGTACTGAACTATATCCTTACTTGTCCCATCTTTGAAATGCCCTAAGTGTTGTCTGGGTATTTGCTGCTAATAAACATTTTGGTTTTGTATCCACAACACCTGGATGCTGGCTCCAATTTTATCTTTCTAGTGAGTAGCTTTCCGAACCTGAAAATTAAGGCAAGTTATAGAGCTGCTACACAGATTTGATCTTTCCACAGTCTTCATTTTAGCGCCACAATATGTAGGGCGCAGTTCAGTCCATAAAAAGAAAACATCTTTATGGAAAGAAAGCATTTCCAATTGCCATAGACAACATGCGTCAGATGCTGCCAAGAGCCCAGCATAATCCTATGGCCCCGAGGGTACTCTGATAAAAGCAATATGTATACGAGATAACCAATATTTTGTTCATAAATTCCCAATCACACAGATTGAACCTTGGTACAGAAACCCAGTAATTTCCACATGTTACAGCATCATCCAGAAAGCAAAGTATAATGACATGGGTTATATATGTTGATTATTTGAGAAGTCTGTCAGTGGTATAAAGTGGGGCTTATGTCAGGACACCTACTTTCTATAGCCTTTAATTTTTCTTAAATACATTAAGAGGAAGAAAAACCAGTATTCATAGGTCTTGTTTAATTTGCAGCCACCTTTCTATATCTGTAGAAAAGGAAATACCTCTACTAGTGCACTGTGTGGAGCAACACCCAGGAGCTGTGGGCACCTTGGGTTCCTTGCCTTAACCAGAATTCCAGCTTTGGAATCTCTACAATGCAAAGTAAACACTCTCATTAATACTATAAATGTGTATAATGTTCACAATAGCTCACATCTAGGCCAGAAAATGTGTCTTAACAGAGTTTTTTTTTGAAAAAAAAAAAAACATGTAAAGCTTACAATACTCTCTCTCTACAACAGTAGAATTAAACTAGAATTCATAGAAAGGTTAAATGTAAAATCCAGAGTTCCGGGTGGCGGAGGCACCAGCAGGCAGGCCTAGGCGGCGGAAGCACCGGCGCGCAGGCAGGCCCGGGCGGCGGAGGCACCGGCGCGCAGGCAAGTCCGGGCGGCAGAGGCACCGGCGTGCAGGCAGGCCCGGGTGGCGGAGGCACCGGCAGGCAGGCCTAGGCGGCAGAAGCACCGGCGCGCAGGCAGGCCCAGGTGGTGGAGGCACCGGCAGGCAGGCCTAGGCGGCGGAAGCACCGGCGCAAAGACAGTTCCGGCCGGCGGAGGCACCGGCAGGCAGGCCTAGGCGGCGGAAACACCGGCGCACAGACAGTTCCGGGCGGCGGAGGCACCGGCAAGCAGGCCCGGGCGGCGGAGGCACTGGATACAGGATAGTGCGGGCAAGAAACAGTGAAGCCTGCACTGAGAACAGATTGCCCCGCTACAATTAAATCAAACCCAATAGATAGCATCGGTAAGAGGAGATGGGCAGACGCCAAGGCAAGAATTCACCCAACAATCTGAAAAACAACATGAAAACACCAGAACCCAATGATCTTACAACACAAGGACTTGAACACCCTATCACAGGAGAAGAGGAAAAAACTGACTTTTTGAAAGCAATAGAGTCCCTTAAACAACATGTAAAAAACGCCCTCATAGAAATGGATGAGAAGTATAACAAAAAGTTTGAAGAAATGAGTAAATACGTAAATGATACCCTGGGAAGCCAAGAAAAAACGATCAAACAGGTAATGGAAACAGTCCAAGAATTGAAAACTGAAATGGAAGCAAGGAAGAAAACACAAACTGAGGACCAGCTGGATATGGCAAATATAGGTCAACGAGCAGAGACTACAGAAACAAGCATAATCAATAGAATACAAGAGATAGAAGAAAGAATCTCAGATTCTGAAGACAACATAGAGAAAATAAACGGACTGATCAAAGAAAACACCAAAACCAACAAATTCTCATCACAAAACATTCAGGAAATATGGGACACAATAAAAAGACCAAACCTAAGAATAATAGGGATAGAAGAAGGAGAAGAGGCACAGCTCAAAGGTCCAGAAAACATTTTTAACAAAATTATGGAAGAAAACTTCCCCAACATAAAGAAAGATATTCCTTTGAATATTCAAGAAGCATACAGAACACCAAACAGACTGGATCAAAAAAAAAACGTCCCCTCGCCATATAATAATCAAAACACAAAATATACAGATTAAAGAAAGAATATTAAGAGCTGCAAAGGAAAAAGGCCAAGTAACTTATAAGGGTAAACCGATCAGACTTACACCTGACTTCTCTATGGAAACCATGAAAGCCAGAAGGTCCTGGATAGAGGTACTACAGAAACTAAGAGACCATGGATGCAAACCCAAACTACTATACCCAGCCAAGCTATCGTTCACTATCAATGGAGAAAACAAGACATTCCAGGATAAGAACAAATTTAAACAATACGTTGCCACAAATCCAGCCCTACAGAAAGTAATAGAAGGGAAATCACAACCCAAGGAATCCAACATTGCCAACACTGCCTACAATAACCCAGGCATCTAGCGACCCTTCAACAGCACAACTCAAAGAAGGGAGACACACAAACTCTTCTACCAAAAGCAGTAAGAATAACCGGAGTTAACAACCACTGGTCATTAATATCACTTAATATTAATGGTCTCAATTCACCAATAAAAAGGCACAGGCTAAGAGATTGGATACGAAAACAGGATCCAACAGTCTGCTGTTTGCAAGAAACTCATCTCAACCACAAAGACAGGCATCTACTCAGAGTAAAGGGTTGGGAAAAGGTTTTTCAAGCAAATGGTCCTAAGAAAAAAGCAGGTGTGGCCATACTAATTTCTAACAAAACTGACTTCAAACTAAAATCAATCAGAAGAGATCGACAGGGACACTTTATACTCATAACAGGAACGATTCAGCAGGATGAAGTCTCAATCCTGAATATCTATGCCCCTAATATAAAAGCACCCACTTATGTAAAAGAAATATTGCTAAAACTCAAGGCAGACATCAAATCACACACACTAGTAGTAGGAGACTTCAACACACCTCTCTCACCAATGGACAGGTCAATCAGACAGAAAACTAATAGAGAATTAAGAGAATTGTTGGAGGTAATGAATCAAATGGACTTAACAGACATCTATAGAACACTCCACCCAAATAGGAAAGAATACACCTTCTTCTCTGCAGCTCATGGAACCTTCTCGAAAATTGACCACATTCTTGGAAACAAAGGAAACCTCCACAGATACAAAAAAATATCAGTGTCCACCTGTGTCTTATCAGATCACCACGGATTAAAGTTAGAAGCCACCAACAAAGCTACCCCCAGAAAGCTGACAAACTCATGGAAACTGAACAGTCAACTACTGAACCACACCTGGGTCAAGGAAGAAATTAAGAAAGAAATTAAAGTCTTCCTTGAATTTAATGAAAACAAAGAGACAACATACTCAAACCTGTGGGACACGATGAAAGCAGTGCTAAGAGGAAAGTTCATAGCACTAAGTGCCCACTTAAAGAAAACGGAGAAAGCATACATTGGGGACTTAACAGCACACCTGAAAGCTCTAGAAAAAAAAGAAGCAGACGCGCCCAGGAGGAGTAGAAGACTGGAAATAATCAAACTGAGGGCAGAAATCAACAAAATAGAAACACAGAAAACAGTCCAAAGAATCAATGAAACAAAAAGTTGGTTCTTGGAGAAAATCAACAAGATTGACAAACCCCTATCCAAACTAATTAAACGACAGAGAGAGAACACGCAAATAAATAAGATCAGAAATGAAAAGGGGGACATAACCACAGACACAGAGGAAATTCAGAGAATCATTAGATCTTACTACAAAAGCCTGTATGCCACAAAACTGGAAAATGCAAAAGAAATGGACACTTTTTTAGATAAGTACCATATACCAAACCTAAACCAAGACCAGGTGAACGATCTAAATAGACCTGTTAGTCGCGAAGAATTAGAAACAGTTATCAAAAATCTCCCTTCCAAAAAAAGCCCAGGGCCAGATGGTTTCAATGCAGAATTCTACCAGAACTTCCAAGAAGAGCTAATACCTATACTTCTTAATGTATTTCACAATATAGAAACAGAAGAGTCATTGCCAAATTCCTTTTATGAAGCTACAGTTACCCTGATACCAAAACCACACAAAGACCCAACCAAGAAAGAGAATTACAGGCCTATCTCACTCATGAACATCGACGCAAAAATTCTCAATAAAATACTGGCAAACCGAATCCAAGAACACATTAGAAAAGTTATCCATTATGATCAAGTAGGCTTCATTCCAGAGATGCAGGGCTGGTTCAACATACGCAAATCTATCAATGTAATCAACCATATAAATAAACTGAAAGAAAAAAACCATATGATCATTTCATTAGATGCTGAAAAAGCATTCGACAAAATTCAACACTCCTTTATGATAAAGGTCTTGGAGAGATTAGGGATACAAGGGGCATACCTAAATATAATAAAAGCTATTTACAGCAAGCCGACAGCTAACATTAAATTAAATGGAGAAAAACTCAAAGCCATCCCACTAAAATCAGGAACACGACAAGGATGTCCACTCTCTCCATACCTCTTCAATATAGTGCTTGAAGTTCTAGCAATAGCAATAAGACAACATAAGGGGATCAAGGGGATCCGTATTGGAAAGGAAGAAGTTAAGCTTTCATTATTTGCAGATGATATGATAGTATACATAACCGACCCCAAAAACTCTACCAAAGAACTCCTACAGCTGATAAACACCTTTGGTAATGTGGCAGGATACAAAATCAACTCCAAAAAATCAGTTGCCTTCCTATACACTAAGGATAAGGAAGCAGAGAGGGAAATCAGAGAAGCATCACCTTTCACGATAGCCACAAATAGCATAAAATACCTTGGGGTAACTCTGACCAAGGAAGTGAAAGATCTATTTGGCAAGAACTTTAAGTCTTTGAAGAAAGAAATTGAAGAGGACACCAGAAAATGGAAGGACCTCCCTTGCTCTTGGATTGGGAGGATCAACATAGTAAAAATGGCAATTCTACCAAAAGCAATCTATAGATTCAACGCAATCCCCATCAAAATCCCATCAAAATTCTTCACAGATCTGGAGAAGACAATAATCAACTTTATATGGAAAAACAAAAAACCCAGGATAGCCAAAACAATCTTATACAATAAAGGATTGTCTGGAGGCATTACCATCCCTGACTTCAAACTCTATTACAGAGCTACAGTACTGAAAACGGCTTGGTACTGGCATAAAAACAGAGAAGTCGACCAATGGAATAGAATAGAAGACCCTGACTTTAGCCCACAAACCTATGAACACCTGATTTTCGATAAAGGAGCTAAAAGTATACAATGGAAAAAAGAGAGCATCTTCAACAAATTGTGCTGGCAAAACTGGAAGTCAATCTGTAGAAGAATGAAAATAGATCCATATATATCACCATGCACAAAACTCAAGTCCAAATGGATTAAAGACCTCAATATCAGTCCAAACACACTGAATCTGATAGAAGAGAAAGTGGGAAGTACTCTACAACACATGGGCACAGGAGAACACTTCCTACGTACAACCCCAGCAGCACAAACACTAAGGACATCATTGAATAAATGGGACCTCCTGAGACTGAGAAGCTTCTGTAAAGCAAAGGACACTGTCACTAAGACAGAAAGGCAACCCACTGACTGGGAGAAGATCTTCACCAACCCCGCAACTGACAAAGGTCTGATATCCAAAATATACAAAGAACTCAAGAAATTAGACCGTAAAAGGTTAATCAATCCAATTATAAAATGGGGCACTGAGCTGAACAGAGACTTTTCAACAGAAGTTCAAATGGCCAAAAGTCACTTAAGATCATGCTCAACTTCCTTAGCAATCAGGGAAATGCAAATCAAGACAACATTAAGATACCATCTTACACCGGTCAGAATGGCTAAAATCAAAAACACCAATGATAGCCTCTGCTGGAGAGGTTGTGGAGAAAGGGGTACACTCATCCATTGCTGGTGGGAATGCAAACTTGTGCAACCACTTTGGAAAGCAGTGTGGCGGTTTCTCAGGAAAGTCGGGTTCAACCTACCTCTTGACCCAGCAATACCACTCTTGGGAATATACCCAAGAGATGCCCTGTCATACAACAAAAGTATATGCTCAACTATGTTCATAGCAGCATTGTTTGTAATAGCCAGAACCTGGAAACAACCTAGATGTCCTTCAATGGAAGAATGGATGAAGAAAGTATGGAATATATACATATTAGAGTACTACTCAGCAGTAAAAAACAATGACTTCTTGAATTTTGCATACAAATGGACGGAAATTGAAAACACTATCCTGAGTGAGGTAAGCCAGACCCAAAAAGAGGAACATGGGATGTACTCACTCATATTTGGTTTCTAGCCATAAATAAAGGACATTGAGACTATAATTCGTGACTCTAGAGAAGCTAAATAAGAAGGTGAACCCAAAGAAAAACATATAAGCATCCCCCTGAATATTAACCTTCATCAGGCGATGAAAGAAGACAGAGACAGAGACCAACATTGGAGCACTGGACTGAAGTCTCACGATCCAAAGGAGGAGCAGAAGGAGAGTGAGCACGAGCAAGGAACTCAGGACTGCGAGGGGTGCACCCACACACTGAGGCAATGGGGATGTTCTATCGGGAACTCACCAAGGCCAGCTGGCCGGGGACTGAAAAAGCATGGGACAAAACCGGTCTCGCTGAACATAATGGACAATGAGGACTACTGAGAACTGAAGAACAACGGCAATGGGTTCTTGATCCTATTGCACGTAATGGCTTTGTGGGAGCCCAGGTAGTTTGGATGCTCACCTTAATAGACCTGGATGGAGGTGGGTGGTCCTTGGACCTCCCACAGGGCAGAGAAACCTGCTTGCTCTTTGGGCTGAGGAGGAAGGAAGACTTGATTGGGGGAGGGGGAGGGAATGGGAGGTGGTGGCGGGGAAGAGGCAGAAATCTTTAATAATTAAATTAATTAATTAATAAAAAAAATCAGCAAGAAAAATTAAAAAAAAAAAAAAATGTAAAATCCAGAAAGACATAATATTAAACCACATATAAAGCTTACAATTCTCTCTCTCTCTCTCTCTCTCTCTCTCTCTCTCTCTCTCTCTCTCTCTCCAACAGTAGAATTAAACTAGAATTCATAGAAAGGTTAACTGTAAAATCCAGAAAGATGTGATGATTAAACCACATATTTCTTAACAAACAAGCCTCAAGGAAAGCATCTCAAGGGCAATCTAAAAATATTTTTTAGCTAAGCTAAAATTAAAACATCACCTATCAAAACTAATGGAGGGGGCACAGAAGCATTGCGCAGAATCCGGTCTCATTCACAACAACCAAATCTCTCAGTAAATTAACAGGGAGAACATTTCCATTTCCCCCAACAGATCTATGGATAGTGGGGCAACCTATTAAATCACAGGCGTTTGGTTAGTTTCTTGAGCATAAATTATGATTAGGAATAAAATAGTTTTGGGCAGCAAGAGATAAAAACATGGGTGGTCCCTCAGAAGATGAGTTGCTATACTAGCTCTTGAGTTATATAACCTTATGTCTCGATGTTTTCATGCTCATGACATCATCTACAGGGTCCTCTGAATGTAAAAGTCTCAGTTGAAACAACCTATGTGGGTCTACAATGCCAGACAGACCTGCAGCCAAAGAAGAAGTTCTCTTGCTGTTCATGCTGGGAAGGTTCCTAGCATTTACACTGCCTCGAGTTTGCATCTTAAAGCCAAAATAAAAGTTGTTAGCCTTCAATTCAGCATTATTGTTTTGCTTTTTCTACCATGATTCCTCAACATGACAATGCTAACATTCTGCCAAGTCGAAAGAACAAACACCATTGCTTTGAACTGAAATTCACAGTCAGGGCTCGAGGCTAGACATGAGATGTAATTTACTTATTGAATAAGAAATCTACATGAAAAGTGAACGCTGGGCTGCAACTTGGGGCGTGGAAACATTACATCACTGTGAAATGTCCTCGGATCCAGATACACTATAATGCATACTTACATTTTTCTAGTGTATTAAATTTGAGCGACTTTTAGGCGTCTGATTGACCCGTCTAAAATTGGCCGGTATGAGAAACAGGATGTCGCTAGACCAAGTTTGAAGTCTCTTTTCTCTAACTTTCAAAGTCTCTGAAAACTCAGAAGGTGATCCTATCCAGTTTCCCCATCTTGTGCAGAACAGAAGCTGTGTTGGGCAGAGAGGAAGGGAAACAGTTACAGCTGCTGAGGCTGGCTGAGCCAGCAAGCTCACACAGAATATGCAGTGCATCTGCACAGACAGCCACATCGCTGAGTGCCCTCCGGGTTCACCCAGTTCATAATAATCTTCTGAAATGACTGCTGCGGCTTGCATAGTAGTCTCAGAAAATTACAAGGCCGCCAACTTATTTTCCAGCCTTTAAAATCCCATTGCCCATTTCCCTAAGGTGACAGTCTATAATGTCTTAAATCTCCTACAAAGCACATTTCCAATATGCATGACACTAATACGTTTCTCACGTACTCGGGTAGCTTTTTAGAAAGTATGGACTTCCCATCCTCATTCATACCACTTCTGATTAATTACTGCCCATTTCATTTGAGTTTTTACTGGCAAAAGAGTCATCACTGCTGCAAAAAAAAATTATTTACATTGATTTAGTACAAATTCCGTCCTTCGTTATTTATCATTTAGAAAGAAACAGCTTCCCTAAAATTTTGAGGTCACGAGTTTCTCCAAATGAAAAAGAAATTGAGCTAAGCATATTTTTAAGTTTGTAACTTAAGCATCTGCCACATGTGTCTTAATAAAAAAAAAGTTGTGCTGAAAATGCATTACTTTCAGGGATCAAGAGAGAGTTCAGCAGTTCAGAGAATATACTGCTCATAAAGAAGACACAAGTTCACTTCCCAGCACCCCTGTAACTCCTGTAACTCCAGCTTCAGATCTCAGAGCCTATTCCGGATTCAAGTAGATACCTGTACATGGACACACACACACACACGCACTCATATATATACATGCAGAGACACACACATGCACATATACACACAGAGAGAAAGACTCCTGCACACATACACACACAGAGACACTCATACAAATATAAAATTTTTTAAAGAAACATATTGCTTTATAATTTCAACCACACCAGGTTCATCATCACATATAAACTTTCATCCCCAAATTTTATCTTTTTGAATTTTTCTTTCATCAGACTCTCAAGTGAAAAATCTAATGAAACTCAGTTAGTTTAATCTTCATTACAGAAAGGCTCTTCTTTTATTCTTTGCCTAACTGAGGCTGGGGGAGCGTCCTAGTAAAGGCCCAGCTTCAGTGGTGTAGTAGAGACCAGGGACCTTTAACTGGACCAATGATTCTCCGCGATGAATGCCTGCATGTAAAAATGTATGGATGAAGGTGTTTACTGTGTGACCCACTGTGTAACACTGCAGCTTCCATGATAAAATTTTCCCTTTATCCTTTTTTTCTTTTTCCTTTTTTCTCTTAAATTTTATTTTATTCTGGGGATTTGGGTGGATGGGTGGGATTGGCAGGCATGATGTGAAAGACACAAAGAATAAATAAAAAGAAATTTTTAAAAAATGTTGGTGAGGAATTCAGAAGATTGAAGTGTCTCTCCATAATGCACTAGCCTATTGTCCCTTTGCATTCCTGCTGAAATCAAGGCTGTGACTAGAGTTTCACACAGCCCACCTACCTTCCATAGTGTAGCAAAACACCACAGAGAAACCTTGGCAATCTCAGGAGGGCTGTCTGCAAGACCAGTTAAACCCTGCAGCACAAAAGGAAGTTCCATCCTTCTGCTTCCTCTCCTCGTTAGCTAACAACTTAAGTTTCTCCATAGTTTATTAGTTTGAGCTGATAGCTATACATGGAGAAGGTATTTCTACCAAGAATCGCCTTGTACAATTCTAGAAGAAACCAAATGTACAAGATGCAATTTATTCTTAATAAAATATAGCAATGGTTGTTCTTGCTTTATTACACTTCAAATGAAAGTGTGTCTCCTGCCAACTAGTGAGTCTGAGTTGCTGGGGTGCTTTTATAGTCTGCGATACTGAGTTAAGAGCTAACCGGCTGCAATGGTAGCTGCAGTCTGGCAGATCCTACACTTCCCAGGGAACACTTATCATAAATGGTGTAAGCCTTGCAGCCTAATCTCCAATCAGCACAGGACTACCTACCCAACAGGTTTATTCCCAACAGGTTTACCCAAGGGCAAAGGACCCTTGGGTGTCACTTGGCAGGGACCAGTAGACCACAGGACAGTGCAGGAATCTGCAGGATTTACATACTTTGCAGGCTCTTTTCTCTCTTTATATTGCTGATTCTTCTGGCAGTATTTTGGTTTACTTTGTTAGTCAAACATGTGACATGCTGCATGATTCTCTGGAAATCTATTCTTTCTCAGATGCTTTCTTCTGAGATTCAACAGGGGGCTAATGTTTCTCAAATATCTTAACTACAACTCCTAAGCCTGGCAACTTTTCTGACTCACTAGAGATAGGTACATATGAGAAAACTACACTCGGAACATTGACCGTGTCTCACAGATCTGGAAAGGAGAGGAAGGTGTGCAGACACAGAATAGGGAAAGCCTCAGGCATGCACATAGTGCCAACTGTTGAGAGTAAGTCCCCTGCACACCAAGCATATGGAATCAATGGTAAGATCTAGTATATTCCAAGATGAAAAAAAGAATAGAGTGGAAAATATGGGATGGAGAAATCCATCTTTACCCTACATAGAAACATATTGGTGGAAGAAGAATACGGTGGGATGGGGAAAGAGTGCCTTATCAAAGTCTGCCTTTTATAGGGAGATGAAGACATTGGACCCCCTTGTAGGCCAGGGAACTATATAAAAACATCTTACAGACCTAAAAGAATTGTTTGGGTTTGAATATTAGAGCAATGTACCCATGTCTATCACTTTTAACTTTGTAACCACAAGAAGCTACCAGCTGACATAAGTACTGCAAGAGCAGAATATGTCTGGCTTGAAACTGAATTAATGGTGAAGAGCATGTACTTAGCTAGAATCCTCAGTAGCACTCGGTAGCTTCCAAAGTAGACAGGTGCCATTCTTCTACGGGATAAAGAAATACAAGCATCCCTAGCCACTTTGGTGGTGTTCCTCCCAGCCTCTGACTTAAAAGAGTACCTGTCCTCATCATTTCCACAACAAAAGCATCACGGACAACCAAACTGTCCTGTGGGAACACTACAGTTCCCTTCCTAATGTGCCATCCTCATTTGCAAAGCATCTGGCTAGCTAATCAATCAAAACCCAGCTTATTGCTGCTAGATATCCAATATTTAGCAGAGACATTCTGATAGCTATCACTCATTCCGTACTGATTGTCACAATCACTGATGACAGCAGAACTTCCTTTCAAATTTCAGTTATAGATGTGTGCTATTAAATTATTAACTTTGGCCATGATGTTACAACACTCCAGTCTAGAGCTGTTACCTAAGACTCTCGCCTATGCTGTTCTGTTTCGTCTACTTCAAATTGTCCTTTCCATCCCCTCTTATCTAACAGGGTTATATCATTGCTCTCTTCAGGTTTACTTTTCTGTAACCTCTAAGTGAGATAAACAATATATTAATAACCTCTCCACCAAGGCTCAGGGACCATCAACGGAAGAGTAGGAGCAAAGATTCTAAGAGCCAGAGGTTTGGGACATGACTGGAACTTGGCTCTCTTCAACTCAGGGCAGCTATGGTCACCTCTCAAGAGCTGCATAAGTTCCAAACACTTAATACTCTGACGTAGAGCAGTGACAGGCTCATGGGCCTCCACCCCTCACTGCTGTATGATAGCTTTTGGGGAAAGGGACAATGTGTTTTCTTTAAGGCTGTGGCCCTTGCCAGGTTGTCCATGCTCCAGTACATGAACACACATCCACAAGTGTATGAGCAGTCCAAATTAAAATCTGTCGTAAAGAAAGGATGTGAAGTTGGAAGGGGTTAATAGGATTGAGGATACACTGTGAAAGAATGGTGGGAAATATAATCAAAATATATCACATACATTGTGTGGACATACATGAAATTCTCAAAGACTTAATTAAAATATTGCATTTGAAAAAAATGTTTATTGCAAGAAAAGTGTTCATCAGCCCTCCTAACTATTCTTCTTCATAGCAGTGAACACACACACAAAAAAAGAAAAAGCTTCATGGTAAATCCTTTCAATATTATCAAAAACCTCATAGCAAGTATGTATGTCCACACCAGATTTTAGCTGGGACAGTGAAGGCATTGTTTTCTCTAAAGGCTCTGGAGAAGACCTCAGCTCTGTTCACCCTTCAAATAGCTTAGGGTTGGCACATCCAACTCTGTAATTAAGAGAGTGAAATGGAAAAAAAAAACTACCTTGGTGAAAACATTAGATCAGACTTAAAATTAATGAGATCACTCAGATTTGGGGAGATAAGAGGTGGAATTGTATTGTTTGAGAATAAAATGTAACAGAGAAGTGGAATTTTCTTTTGTTCCTTTAACGACAATGCTCGTATCTTTTTGCTCAGTCTATACCAAAAAAAAGTAAAATATCATCACTTCAAATGTGTTTCTTCACTTCAAAATTAATCTGAACCTTAAGGTTGGAACTTCAAGAGAGGACTTCTTCGAAACTCATAACTGTTCAAACATTGGCCATCAGCTGTTTTATTGATCTGGGTGAGGAGCTTTACATTTTTAAACTTTAATACCCAGTTGACATCAATTAGCTTCTCTTTGATCTCCCCACTTCAGTCATGTTCTTAGAAACGCTGGTGAGCCAGTTTTTCAGAAAGGCACCTGTTAGCTCGAGCGCTTCAAATAGCACCTTCCCTTCCTCTTCTTTTCAGTCAGTGCTCTTTCTCTGACAGAGACAGGGACTGAAAAGCCACGTGAAATGCCAAAGGGCAGTAGCTAAGAACCAATTAGCAACTAGCTTCACTCTCTCCAGTATTAAATTATCCCGAGACTACAGGAGAGGCTAAGAGAATAAAGCAAATATAAAAACGCTATTAAAAAAAAAAAAAAAAAAAAAAACCACTGGCAAGATGGCCCAGTAGGTGAATGCTTATATCAACAGGCCTGTTAACAGGAGTTTGATCCCCAGAACTCACATGAGAAAGATAAAAAACTGACTCCACAAACTTATCACTTGACCTTCCGTACCCAGGTCATGGCACATTTGCCCACCCCCCCACCTCCCCCACACACACACACAATGTGCTCCCAATGCACATACACTAAATTAATAAACAAGATAAACTGAGAGGAAGGAAGAGACTTCACTGGGAATGTTGCCGGGGACTGCCAGCCTCCTTAGCTGGACGTAGTACTATGGCAGCCCCTGCGTTTCCGCTCTCAACTTTTCACGCTAAATCCACCCGCCGCCCCCTCTTCGCATTGCCTTTGGTTTCTGAGACCTCCTTCCTACCTTGATAATTAAACGCAGTCCCCCATCTCAGGGGCTTTCCCTTCCGATTATGCTATTTCAGGGACAAGCTTGAACGCGGGGCATGCTATAAATTAGGTCTCCAGTCACTCATTTCAATTCCTCTCTAACTTTTTACTACTATCTTGTTCAAACAGCCGCTTTATTTCATCTAATTTCCCTGGGAGCCTTCCATTCAGGGCACCTTTCATTTGGTTTACACAGACTCCATTCCCTGGCTGGGTGCAGCCGACAGTCTATTTCTTTTGCTCCGTGGTCTGTTAAACTTGGAGAGCCATGTTCTAGTCTGCGCTCTCTGGATCCACTTGCGGCGTCGTTCCAGGTGGAGAAACTGTTTCTCTTGCACGAAGCGCGCATTTCAGCCTTTGCATCTAAATCAGTGCTTCCTCCTTCGTGTCTCGTCTTCGCCCACTCCAGCTACTTCTTGTGCGCGTAGTTAAAAATGTGCATTTAGCGTCTTCTGGGGAAAGATGAAACACCCATTTGCTTCACGTGGGTTTTAAAAGATCCTTCTGGGAGAACGACAACAATGTGTTGAGAAATTGACTGCTAAAAGGAACGCAAATAACCTGATATTTGAAGGGCATTGCGCTGTGTCAAAACGGACAGGGAAATATAATTGCACGTGTCATGAAAATATTACAATATTTAATTTGTATTACATGCAAACTTACTTTCACGTTGTCTTCTATCTAGAAAATGGTTTGGTGATTTCTTTTTAATTTAGAATTTTTCTGAGTACATCTTCGTAGTGGTTTCTTTAATGCCTTTCAGTGAGAACTCCTTGGAGGTAGGTGCCTGGTCACAGCCACCGGGAATGTTTTAACTCTCCTATTTACTGTGTGCAGCGTGTGGGATAGGGACGACAAGCTTACATCTGTGCCTGGAGTTTCCCTTCTTTTTCTTAGACTTAGATGTGAGTCTAAGTACATATGAGGTTGTTTGTTTGTTATTTTTCTCCTTTTTTTTCTTTTTTTTTTGGGGGGGGGGTTCGAGACAGGGTTTCTCTGTAGCTTTGGTGCCTATCCTGGAACTAGCTCTTGTAGACCAGGCTGGCCTCGAACTCCCAAAGATCTGCCTGCCTCTGCCTCCCAAGTGCTGGGATTAAAGGCGTGCGCCACCACCGCCCGGTTCCTTTTTTTTCTTTGCTCTTCAGTTTTCCAGTGACTTCCCCGGACCAGAGTGGCCACTCATCCCTCGATAGCCTTCAGAAAAGACATTGGCAGGTGCCTAAATCAGGGTGACTGTGGCTAATGACAACGTGTTATATAATTCTACAAGGCTAGGAGGCAGGGCTTTGAATGTTTTCACCACAAAGAAGTGAGCTTCCATGCTAATTTTTCTATTGGTGTCCTCCTTAATCAATTCATGTTTAAGCATTCATGTTGGTGATATTTCATAGGTATAGCTTCTAACATTTCTAGGGGAAACAGTCGCATGGCAAACCCCCTGTTTCTCTGGCTCTTACACTCTGTCTGCCTGCTCTTCCACAATGATCTCTGAGCCTTAGGTGGGGATTTTTGTTGGAGGTGTATCCGTTGGGACTGGGATTCACAACTTTACATCTAGGTTGGCTGTGGTTCTCTGTTAGTGGTCTCCACCTGTTGCAAAGAGGCATTTTCTTGATGAGGGGTGAAGACTACACTTATCTGTGCACAGGAAAATTTTTAGAATGCAGTCAAGGACCATGCTGGTTTAGTAAAGGGGTGGTTGTAGGTTCCCCTTCAAAATCCATGTCTTCATTAACCCTAAATATTTAATTAGGTTTCTGGTACCAGGTACGATTTTTTTCCCTTTTCGAGGGTGCCCACTTAGAGAGCTGTTGGTTCCCACCACTGAACCCTTAGAGTTACTATGCCATGCTAGCCATTGCTGTTATTCATGGGCATTTTAACAGGTGGGGTAGGACTGTAGTTTCCCTGCTTTGGAAGCTTGCGTGGCATCATCTGGCACAATGAAAGTTAGTTCTTAAAGAAGAGATTTTCGGATCAGTTCCAGATCAGGTGCCTCTGGGTCCTGTGTCTGATGTGCATGGTGTCTTCAGGAATAAATTTTACTTTACACCTCTGGGGGGGGAGGGCAACGAAGGGCAATAACAATAACCTATAATGTTTGGGGAGTCTCTCAAGGTATCTCTGATCAACATCTCAAAAGAGAGCTTCTCATGCCTGGTGGTGGGTTTTTTGGTAAATGGTCTATAGCTCTTGTGGGGACCATTGTAAGCTCAAATAAAATTTTATATACAGTATATATGTGTGTGTACATATATTATATATACATATATACTTATATGTATATACTTAGTTGTATAGGTATTATGATTAATAGGATGGTTCCTTATGACTTTTTCAGACATCCTATTTCACGCTCTTCAATATTTATCTCCCTCACTAGTCTTAATTAGAGCCCCACCCATTTTTTCTATTTTTCCAATTAGATCACTTTTACCCTGCTGTTCCCCTCTTTATTGCTCCCCCAGCCCTCTATCCTAGCAATGGTCTATTTTTACTTTCCTGGCTTCTGTAGTTACTAAAGGATATGTATTTACATCTGTAAATTTGTAGCTAGAAGCATCCCATGAGAGACGGTGAGAAATACTCATCTTTGGTTCTGCATATCCTCATACGGTACAATCTTTTCTAGTTGCATGCATTGACCTGCAAACTTCATGATTTCCTTGTTCTTTACAACTGCATAGTCTTTCACAGCTCACATGCATCACATTTTTTATTATTCGTTGGTGGCTGAAGGACATTTAGGTTGTTTCCATCCCCTAGCTATTGTTAATAGAGCAGCAATGAAAACGGCTGGAAAAGTATCTGTGGAGTAGGATGTCAAATTCTTTGGGAATTGCTAAGGAGGGATATAGCTGGGCTACAGGAAAGATGTATGTTTAGCTTTCGAAAATTCTCCATACTGATTCCCACAGGGACAGCACCGGTTTGCAATCTCATCCACAGGGAATAAAGATTCCCTTCCCCAACACCCTCCCTAGCATCTATATGTTGGAGTTAGCTCGATTCGGGAAATAACCAGGCTAGATAAAAGATGAAAGAATTATATTTTTATTTATTATAAGGGGAAAACTCACAAAACAGGAACAAGAAGTCCAAGCTCAGCTGTGCGGTGAAGGAACCACAAAGAGAGAAAGAGCACCTGGGCCTTGCATCCCGTTTTTCTCCAGGTCCCGGAAAGCCACACCTTAGCTTGGTCCCACCTCTTAAAGATAATTGGTTGGCAAAGATTGCCCATCATCTATTGTTGATTGCTATGCAGACCTTTGCTAATCTGACTTGGGCAAAATGAAATCTCGAAGTTGTTTTTATTTGCATTTCCTTAATTACTAGAGAAGATGAACATTTTCTGATATTTCCTTGTCATTTTTTTTTCTTCTTGTGAGAATTCTCTTTTGATCCCAGCCCCATTTCTTGAAAGGGCCACCCATGGGGGTTTTGTTTGTTTATTTGTTTGCTTACTCTACTGGACAAAGATGAGTATTAAAAATCACCTACCATTAATGGATTGATGTTAATCTGTGTCATTAAGTCCAGTAGTGAGTGCACCAGAGATTGATGCATATCTGTTTAGGATAATAATATCTTCTTGGCTAACTCTTCTCTTGGTTAGAATGAAGTGTGTCTCTTTACCTCTTCTGGTTAGTTTAGTTTGGAGTCTGTTTTGTCACATATTAGTACAGTGATAACTCTTTGCTCCCTGGCCACATTTGATTGAAGTGCTACTGTCCATCCTTTTCCTCTATGGGGGCGTCTATCTTTAAAGCTGTAATGAGTTTCTTGTAGACAACAGATGGGTGGACATTGTTTCTTGATCCGTTCAGTTGGCCTTTGTCTTTTGATTAGAGGATTGAAGCTTCTGGTATCAAAAACTATTATTGAAATGTATGTTTTAATTGTAGCCAATGTGTTGTTGGTGTTTGTTGTTTGTATTCTCAGGGGTGCTTTGTATTTTAAGAATGATAGGTTCTCATTTCTTTCAACAGTATCTTGGCTCTGCTTATTCCTCTCTTCAGCATGAAATATTTCCTAGGATTTTTTTCTTTAGGTTTGGTTTGTGGGATATAATTTTTTCTTTACTTTTAATGCATTTCCCCTTTTTATTAAATTAGTTTTTTGTAGCATGAATTCTAATTGGTCTTAATAATAAAAACCTGGAGTGAGATATAGGGGTAAATGCTAAACAATCAGAGAGACAAAGGAGCAAGCCACAGTCACCTGGTACCTCACCAGATTCTCAGCCAAAAAGAGCCAAGCTCCTGTCTCTGCCTGCCTTATATTCTTCCCTCTGCCCAGCCACATCACTTCCTGTTTTCTCTGCCTAGTGCTAGGATTAAAGTTGTGTGCCTCCCAAGTACTGGGATCAAAGACATGAGATCCCAAGTGCTGGGATTAAAGGTGTGTGCCACCACTGCCTCACCTCTATGGTTAACTAGTGGCTAGCTCCACACGCTGATCTCCAGGCAAGCTTTATTTGTTAGAGCACAAACAAAATATCACCACAGTTTATTTTTCCAGCCAAATCACAGTCACCCCAACACCTCTCCTCATAGTCCCTCCCCCTAGCCTCCTCTATCCCCTACCCCATTCCACTCCTCTTCATTTCTCTTCAGAAAAGGGCAGGTCTCCCCTGTATGTTAGCCAGCTTTGGCATATCAAGTTATTGTAAGAGTAGGCACTTCCACTCCTATTAAGACTGGATGTGGCAACCCAGTAGGAGGGAAGGATCCCAAAAGCAGGTAACAGAATCAGAGACCCTGCTCTCACTGTTAGGATCCCACAAGAAGACCAAGCTACATAACTGGAACATATGTGCAGAGGACCTAGATCAGTTCCATGCAAGCTCTCTGGCTGGCAGTCCAGTCTCTGTGAGCTCCTACAAGTCCAGGTTATTGATTCTATGGATTTTCTTATAGTATCCTTGACCTCTCTGGCTCCCACAATCTCTCCTGCCCCTCTTCCACAGGATTCCCCAAGCTCTACCTACTGTTTGGCTATATATCTTTGCATCTGTTCCCACCAGTTGCTAGGTGAAGCCTCTCTGATGATCAGTGGGTTAGGCAATGATCTATGAGTATAGCAGAATATTACTAGGAATCATTCCGTTGGCTTTTTTGTTGTTTTGTTTTGCTTTGGTTTTTACCAGTCATGATTGATTCTATCATAGGTCTCTGAGCTGTCTAGACTCTTTAGGTCATGGGCCTCCAGGTTCTGTCAGGGGTAGGCTCCCTCTCATGGTATGAATCTCAGGCTGGACCAGTCATTGGCTGTCGACTGCCATTTTAAACTGTATCATGAAAAGTGTTGCTTTTTCCTTCACTATTGTGGATAGTTTTGCCGGGTATATTAGTCTAGGTTGATTATCATAGTCTCATAGGGCTTAGAATGCATCGCTCTAGGCTCTTCTGGCTTCAAGTTTACATCAAAATCTCAATTGTTACTCCAATGGTTTCCTTTATATGTGACTCCCGGTTTTGTTTTGTTTTTCTCTTGTAGCTTTCAATGTGCTTTCTTTGGTATGTACACTTAGTGTTCTAACTGTGATATACTATGTGGATTTGATTTTCTGGTCTGTTCTATTGGGTGTTCTTTGTGATTCTTGTTTCTACACGGGTGTGTCTTTCCTAAGTTTGGGGAAGAATTCATCCATGATCTTGTTGAATATCTGGTCTCTGTCATTGACTTGGAATTCTTCTTCTTCATCTTTGCTATAATTCAAAGGTAATGTCTTTCCTGTGGTTTTTTTTAATTCTTCATAGCCCTTGCTTATTAGATCTCGATTTTCTACTTTTTTTTCAAGTCCTTCAAGTTCTTCTGCTTGAGTCATCTGTATTAATTTCCTCTTGAGTTTTCTAGTTGGGTTATTGGGTTTTATAATTCCATCTTTATTTTAGCTTGAGTCCTCTTCAATGACTTTATTTCTTTATTGAATTCCATGTCCACGTCCTGTCTGTCTTTGTCATTTCCCTTTGCCTTGTGTTTGTTCTTTCACTGGCCATCACTTGGGATTTTATTCTCTTTAATTTCATCAAGCTCTTTCTTTGTGTCTTCTTTCTATTCCCTAAATTCTTAGTTGAAGTTTATGATTGTTCTTTTAAATTCTGGATCCTGGAGTTAATCCTGGTAGTTCTCATTGGCAAACATTTCTATAGGACAAGTAGGTTATAGAGAGGAGATACTGGCTTGATCTTTCATATTGTTTGCATTTTTGTGAGGAGACATGGACATGCGGACTTTCCCTGTTACTTCTGTGTCTTATAAGGACAGATAAGGTTGGAGCAGGAAAGAGAATGCATAGGTAGCCTGGCCCTATAGGTTAGAAATAGTTTAAGTGGGATGAAACCATGTTGACAGAGGAGACTGGGCTAGTATGGAGACTGTGTGACCTTTCTCAGCCCTGGAGTATGATGGTAGATCTGGCTAGGTAAAAAAGTTGGATTGGCGTGAGGGGAAGGGGTTTGTTTGGGGTCAGGCAGGGCAGATCCTGGTAGAAGCCTAGAGGTTGGTTGTGGCACAGACAAGGTTGGCCAGGGATGTGGAACAAAATCTACAACTGGTGGGTTGGGGAGGGTCAGTGGAAGGGAGGGTCAGTAGAGAGGAGGGTCAGACAGGCTCACCAGACTAGACCCTGGAGAAGAATGTGAAGGATCTCCAAGATGGAAGCTTTTATACCTGAGGAAAATACAACAAAAGAGCATCACAGCTCCTGACCCCATTACCTGATAAAGAATAATTTTTCCCTCCACATTCTCCACAAGCCCTGCCCCCTCTCTCCTGGTGCTTCCTGTAGGTCAATTCCACCAGAAAGCAAGGGGCACAGGCTTCCACTTGAAGGGACCGTCTCATAACATGATTTGATCACCTTAACGGGCCCTCCATCTTCTCTGAACCAGGTGATAGCTAAAGCTCTCATTTGGAGCCTCCATTCCCTGAATCATCGGCCTTTCTCATAACTGCTTTACACTGCTGGTGTTCTGTAGATGTTTGCTTTACCAGATGAGTTCACTCGGCCTGTCTATCAAAACATGCCCCCTGACAGCTTACTATGAACCAGGCCCAGTTCTGAGAAACATGGGTGTTTTCCTCATCTCTCCTATTCCCAGTTTACTGAATCACGACTATCAATTTGTGAATCTATTAGCATCAAACACGGGGTTCCAACTATCTGAAATGGCAATTACCATGTGGAAGCTAAAATTAATGTCAAGTTCAACACAAAATTGCAATTTACAGATACAATATGAGGCTAATAGCAAACCCATTTTGAAAGCAATCGTCAGATCATTTGGCTTACTTTTAAATTCAAAACTACTCAAACACCAACTTGTACTTCACTGGTAGAGTCTCATTGGGGCCCACGTATAGAATCTCAGCAGTCTCGACTGATTTCATTGCAGCAAAAAAAATTCCCAATGATGAATGTCATGATCAAAATACTCCCCAAAACTTTGTAATAAAGTAGTATGATGACCCATGGAGTACCATCAAAAATACCAAAAGTTTGAGCAAAAGGGAGAACATGCTTTCTGTGTGCTCATGTATATCAGAGGCTATAAGACAAAAAAAGGCAACTGCCATGGAAGTCAGTCACTAACTGCAGGCAGCCTTTGCCTTTAGAAGTTGACTTATTAAATTCTCACTTGAAACCACGGTGATTATCCAAACTACAGAGCATTAACTTGAGGTGTATCCCTAGATCCAGTTTCTGTACCACTTTAAATACAGTCTGACTTTGACCTGGGTTTCCTGAATGGGAGACAGTTTTATCACTGGTCAGCTGCTGACATGCTGACATTGAAAGGGAAGATGCAGAGCTGCTTATGTCCATCAACCATGTTAAGGGGGTGGGGATAGACACAGAGCTGCAATGGGAGAAGATAGGGCCTTGTCTTCTACATATACCCACAAACTGCGGTGACCAATGCCTCCTCATTCACCTTCTTGCTTCAGTGCAAAAGTAGACAGAAAGCTCCCTGGTGGGTTGCTTGTAAGGTTTCTGATCTATTCAGAAGAGAAAAATATTTATAAACAACCGTAGAAGCTCAATTGACATGCAAACGCCAGACAAGACAGACCCATCTAGCTATTCTGTCTGATGTCGGATTATATTCAAAAGGACGTCATGTCTTAAATGATTCTAGGGCAAAAGGCTTATTTAATGTCAATAATAATTCTCCAACAATTCATCAGTAATCTCATGCCCATAGGAGTTACAAAATTTCCCTACAACTTGAATAACTCTGTCTTCCCAGTGCATGACATAACAGGGTGGGGACAAACCTGAGTGAACAGAGAATCAGGTATGGAGTACAAGACATCCCATAACAATTCCAAATGTCTGCGGTGTAGGAGAGATGCTCCGAGTTCCTCAGAAGGCACCCCTACCTCAGAGAAGCAATAGTTCAGATCCCTCACGGTATTTCTCATCATTTCTTACATCAGCTTCAATTCGCTAAATTTAGGATAAAAGTAGCTTGGCAAAAGAGTGCATTTCATTCAAAACTATGCCAGGGAAAGGATGATAAGGCCTCAATATTAGACATTGCTCAAGTAAAACATGCTATTCGGTGTAATGACCAAAGTATAAGAATCTCTCATGGAATTGGTCACGGGGAATGTCTAGCAAGGAGATCGTGTCCCAGGAAAAGATGAAGGAGTTCACAGTGAAGCGGGAGGAGGGATATAAACAAACTGAAGCAAGTGAAGAGCACTCCAACCAGAACGCTAGCGACTAGCATTCTCAGCCATGTCTTTCCTTGTGATTGGACACTGGACAGCCTTCCCCAAATCAATAGCACTATTGAGAGAGACAGGTGTCCCACTGCAAACACTTCCAAGAGTGGCATTTCGTATATGAAACACAGTCTAAAATGTCTGAACATTTGGTTTCTAACTGGTGATGTTTGGTAAAGTTGTAGAATCTTCGGGAAATAGTCTCACTGAAGGAAGTGAGTATGCCTCCTGGTTGTATAGCTTACCCTACTTCCTGTCTGCTCTACTTTTTAGCTGCCTATGCAATGTGGCCAGGTCCCTCATTCTCCTGCTGCCACGCCCTTCCCACCACGGTCGACTATCTCTGCTATTCGAATCCTTTCTTCCTGAAGTTGTTTGATTCATGTATTTTTCACAACAAATGAGAAAAACAACAAATGCAAGCATAACCATTGTACCTGGTGGAATAATTTATGCTAATGGCTATAATACACAAGGAAGAACACCAGTTTCTCTGAGTTAAAGCAATAAAACAGTTACATGTGTTTAGATAACTCTAACCCAGGCAGATTCCCCTGTCTATCTGAATGTTAAAGCATTTACACAGTATCTCCCTTCCTTACTCTGGAAGTGATCGTTTTGCCCTGTTCATAGGCCACTGTTTTTGTCTAAAATTCATCATCAGTCCCTGTTGGGAGGTATAAAATGCTGGGGAAGATCACAGGTATTGGGAAAACACCTGTTCTCACCACAAGCTGTGATTCCATTTGTTTTAAGTCTTTTCCTGATCTAATGAGCAAGTTCCAGGAAAAGAACTGATCGTTCTATACATATGTTAATAGCAGACTAGGGACGTGAGCTTCTCTGGTAAGTAAACTTCATTAGAGATTATAATAACCCAGAAGGTATAACAAATTAGAGCACGCCAGGCTTCAAGTACCATATGCCAGGTTATAAGCAGAAAGCTTGGTGACCCTACAGCTTCTCCTATTTTGTTCCTTCAAGTAGTTTGTTTGCTACCCTCTTCGACCCTTCAGAGGAAATGTGTAGGAGTGTGTAGTATGGCGGTGGGAACTCAGAAAACCCCAGGCAAAAACACTAGATTCTGCCTTTGGAATATCTCCTTTGCTCACACAAAAATGAGTTTGTCTTATTACAGTGGACTCTCTAAGTTCCTGCATTGTCTCTAGGATTAATATAGTTTTTAAATCCCAAAGGAGTAACTTTCCAATCCTGTCACAAATACGGATCTAAATGGAAGAACTGGTCTTAGGCTGGCCTTGCTCCTCATAACCAGTCACAATAGTGTGTAAGACAGATACACAGACCTGAAAACAATCTTAGAATTAGGAGAGAGAGAATCTCTTTTTGGCTTCCTCCCAGTTAGAAGGATTTCTCCCTTCCTGCCTTCATGGATCAATTTACTAAGCATTCCTCAAAGTTCCTACACAGTCCAACTTTTCTGCTAATTTTCCCCTAATTACCAAGGTTCATGCTACTTTCTCTCGTCTCTGTGTTGCTGTATTAGCTAGAATCAATGTCAAGCAGCCTAAACTCATTGTCTCTAATTGGGTTCATTATAGATGATTTAGTGAAAGCAGGTCTGACGATTCATTTTTCCAGGGCATCATTATTTCCTTGTATATATGATAATATAGAATTCACTGGAAAAACATGAAGTAGCCCATTTATAATGGAGGTTCAACTTTTTGTCCTGAGGAACACGCTGAGAGAATTCCTCTAAAAGTCTGTTGACTAGATGGATAGGCAGATAGATGTAATTGATTGCATAGTTTGTGATAAGTGACTTCATGCCCCTTTTGTCAGATTTTATTTTCAAAAGTGGCAATAAATTGTCGTTTACATACCTGCAGTCATCTCAATGTCACTGATCTGAATGAAAGCCTGGACTCTGACATCTAGAGGGAAATCGGCATTTTATCCTTTCCTCCCGAAGGGTAATGAGTGTTCTCCTGGAGAAAGTGTAGTTGACAACAGAGATTTATAGATAGAAGATAAAGACCCCCAAGCCTTGGGAAAGGAATTGGGAGGGTTCTACTTCGTGCAAGGCATTCATAAAATGGCCTGTTTGGGGTTAATATCATGAAACATGAGTAGATCGCCTGGAGAGGAACAGAAAGTTGAGGGTAGGGATGATGACACCGTGGAAGCATTTGAAAGTAAATTTGAGAGAAATTCAGCCATAATAACCAATTTTCTGGTTCTGAGAATCCTATGTGGCTAAAGTGAGAATTAGCTTTCATACTCCAACTTAGCTGTCACCGTCATGAGGACAACCCTGTGAAAGAGCTTGGGAATTGAACTCAGGGCATCAGGCTTGGGGGCAGCCACCTTTGCTACTAAGAAAACCCACCGGCTCCATTCTAAATTTCTTCAGAATTGTATGTGTCCCATTTGTTTCTATCTTGCCTCTGGCACATATCCAGGTAGATTTGATTAAGTCGTATCAGAAACACACTATTTTCAAAGTCGGCATATAATTCTTCCTGCTGGGTCCCCATCAGGTATTTACATAGTTCTTAAGTTCCCCCTCCCCAGAAGGGTCCCATCCAAGGAATGGGTTGCTAGCTATACATCTTCTGATACCTGTTTTCTGAAGCCAGTGTGCCCTAAATTGATCATGCTGTAATGATTGACCTCCTGTTGACACTTTCATGAAGCATGAAAGGAAAAACACTGAAACTGTAGTGACCCATTTCACACTACGGTCAGAAGTCACAAGGACACCGAGTGTGCAATGGATGAAAAGAACCCAGGAGCATGTAAGGAATCACAGTATAGCCATCCAATATGAGGCTGAGAGATAGCTTCAGATGGCAGAAGGAAGAAAGGACAAGATCAAAACCAACAAGGTGTCTCAACTGGAAATATAATAGCTGGGAATGGATGGTAAAAGGGAACATCCAAGAATACAGAAATGTAACTGTCTCTTCATGGCTCCTCACCAAGAGAGGATGAAGCCAAGTCCTGGGGAAGCCTTCTCAATCTCATCATAAATCCCACCGCAGAGGGCAGATCAGAATCTCTGGGGAGGAAGATCTGAGCAGAATATTTTGAAAACATTGTACTTTTAAAAGTCTGCATAACATATTTCTCCTACCTTATCACCCACGTGCACAGCAGTAAAAAGAAATACTGCAATGAAGAGAACCACGTGGGAGTCAACTTAGTGTAACGCCCAACTGTTGAATTCCAGCATGACAGTAGACTTGAGTTCCAGGACCATACAGTGTGACCCTGTGCCTGAAATAATGTACTCAGCCTCTTTAAATCACCACAGTGTGAATAAATATAATATTCCTGATGTTATGAGCACTAATGAGATGATTTCCCCCAAAGTACCCAGCACAGAGCTTTGCATACCACAATGTTCAATCTGCATGAAATACACACACACACACACACACACACAAAAATGGTATGTTTTCAGAAGGACACATCTAGAGAGGGTCAGCAGCATATGGAAGGAATTTTAAAGACAGCTGGCAACAATCTCCAGAGAAATAACCCAGTATTACCAAGAAGGGCCTGAGGTCAGAGATAACCCGTGTTCATGATTTTTCCCACACTTATCATGGCACTCAGAGAGAATGTCTGTGATAAATATTAAGCACAGTAAGAAATACAAGACGGGCGGTGGTGGCGCACGCCTTTAATCCCAGTACTCGGGAGGCAGAGGCAGGCAGATCTCTGTGAGTTCGAGGCCAGCCTGGTCTACAAGAGATAGTTCCAGGAGAGGCTCCAAAGCCACAGAGAAACCCTGTCTCGAAAAACCGAAAAAAAAAAAAGAAAAAAGAAAAAGAAATACAAAGTGATCTGGTGAATGTTTTCTCTGCAAGTACAAAGACCCGAGTTCAATCACACTCATTAAATTTAAAAAAAAAAAAAAAAAAAAACTGGCCATGACTACACAGCAACTGCTCCAATGCTACAGAGGATGGGGGTGAGGAGAGACCTAAGGATGTCTGGGGCTTGCTGGATAGAAAATCTGTCTGAAACGGTCAGCCCGAGACTGTGCATCAAGAGGCTAAGACAAGGGTGGTAACAGAGCAGGACACAGATATCCGTCTCTGACCTCCACGGGTGCTCTCTTTCCCAGGTAGACACACACACATTGACCTCCACGGGTGCACTCTTTCCCAGGTAGACACACACACACACACACACACTGACCTCCACGGGTACACTCTTTCCCAGGTAGACACACACACACACACTCTGACCTCCACGGGTGCACTCTTTCCCAGGTAGACACACACACACACACTCTGACCTCCACGGGTGCACTCTTTCCCAGGTAGACACACACACACACTCTCAGTCACACAGCTTGTAAAAGAAGTCTGAGATTCCCATTCATGGTCAACTTTCAGAACATTTGAAGTAACAGAAAATAGCAATTTCAGAATCCTTTCTAGCCATGCTTGACTAGAAAGAGGGAAATCAGAGAGAAGTCTTAGAAATCACCTACAATTACTGTTGCAGATGATCGTGAGAGCGAGGCCTCTCCCAGCTGCTGGGGATAGTTATAAAGACTTCCAGGACAATGATAGGAGCTGATCTGCACCCAAGATTCAGCACCTAGATACCCTCACTCCTGTCGGTATATGTGTTAACATGAAGATAAAGATTCTGTGGCACACACTGTTACCCCAAGTGGAATACACATGGAATAGCCAGTTCATGACCAAAGAGAGTCACAGCTGAACCTGTACAGCTTCTGTGGAAGGAAATGGGTTTATCAGCAAGATCACAAGAGATGCATATGCATGTATGTATGTATAAATGCAACCTAAGTATTATTATTATATATAAAATTGATGATGCTTAGAATAGAAGACTATTTGTCATTATATTCAAATATTGAATGTAACATGAGTTGAAAAGATATAATTTTTCTGATTTTTATGGCATCCTAAGAGAGTGGTCTTGAAAAGGTGCTTGAGAATAATTCTCTAACAAAGATTTGAAGAATTTCAGGAGGCCCACAATGTGTTATATGAAATTATCAAAGAACCACTAAAAACATATTTTTCAAATGAAGCATCTCTTTTGACACTGGAACATGATGCCCTCATCCACGAGGTTTACACTTGATAACTGAGCAGTCAAATTAAAACTCATATTTTCAGTACATTTCTGATTGGGTGTTAGGCCACAGTTGTAGCTATAGTTCCAAAAACATGTATGTGCCTGCTAAACCTAAATTCTTCTTAATTTTGTCAGATATTTGAAATGTTTTTCAAAAAATTATTAACTGTCAAATACACTTAATAAAGTTATTTCTTGAAAAAAATGAAGCATCACATATGCCTAATACATTTTTTCATGATCTACAGCCTGGTGTACTGAAATACTGGCAACATTTGTTTTAGGTAGGACAGAAGCATCTAAGACAAAGGAAACGCCAAGACAAAACTGGGGCATCCCTTAGATCCTCATTGGTTCTGAGCTCATCCTGTGAGAAGTCAGTCTTTCTCAGGGGAAACATCTTTCCCACGGCCTTTGACACACATATCGTGTGCTAACTTTACAGGACCCTGTGCAGAGAGGTTGATTAAGCCCTCTGAGGGAATCTGAACAGAGTGAAACACAATTCAATTGCTCTAATTAGAGTTATTGAGGGCTTTCTACTTAAGGGAATTCACGCTAAGTGGTTTTTTTTTTTTTTACTTTAATAAAAGATTCAGAAACTTGATGCTTTAAAAAAATATATGGCTTTCCCACACAGCCTCAGCCGTACCTAGAAAAAGAACCACAGGCAACTAAGGAATTCTGAGAGCAAGATAAAAAAGTCCTCCTCAGGGAAGAGCAAGCCAGTTGGTTATCCAATACCTAATGGTCAGCCTAAAAACATACACGTGAGTAACATTATATAGACTGAGCAGACTATACATGTGTGTATGCATGTATGCCACGCAGCTGATAAGAACTCAGATCTGTTGCATTGGCATTGAGTCACGCAGCTGATAAGAACTCAAATCTGTTAGCACTGGCATTGAGTCAGGATTTGGCAGATGACAGTGTTGTCACAACAACAAAATAAACTTACAAGTGTTCACAGGGTTCCTCATGGAAATTACTAAAGTGAAATGCCACTCTGATCACTGGCTCCCTGTCATGACTTAATAAATATAGTTAAGATTCCTCAAGGCACTTTCCATTGGAGCTATTCACCCACAGTGGGTAACACAGTTTTGAAGAGATGACATTAGCCAGGGCTGTACTGAGAACTCAATCTGAGGTAACTATTGTGGAAAAAACAAAAAAACCTTACAACTGAGGAGAGGAAGAGTTCATTCACTTACAACTCTAGGTCTTGGTCCATCACTGAGGGAAAATCATGGCAGGAGTTTGAGCAGCTAGCCAACATCAAATCCACAGTCAAGAGAAAAGAGAATGTATGTAACTCTTTCTTGGTGGCTGATAGCTTTGTTCTCTCTTAGACTGCACAGGAATGCCTGTCTTGGAAATGATACCTCCCATAATGGGCCAAGTCTTTCTCTATCTAACAAACAAGGCAAGCTTCACAGACATGTCCACAGGCCAACCTGATTGAGACAGTTCCTCAACTGAAACTCTTCTTGAGCGAACCATAGCTTTACTCTATCCTCGGGATCATTGGTTGTATTGGTCCATGAGAGTAGAGAGAGCAGAAACTGGGAACTAGGTTTGGGCGGCTGTGGGTATGATGGAAAGATCCCTCTGGAAGATAAGACTTCCATGAATCAGCTCGGCTCTATTCCAGAGTATAAAGAGTATATAGGATTGGGGAGCCTGAGGACAAACCTTAATTTACATTAAGTGGCGTGCTCCTGTCACAAGGCTTCCTACATGTGGCAGTAGGGTCTTATAATAGAGTTCCCAGCATAAGTCTTCTAGGAAGAATCTGTGCCAGGGATCAAGCTTAAGATAAATCAGGCCCAGGGACATTCTCTAAATAGGGCAGGTACAGAGCAGGAAATTTCACTGGGGAGGAAAGGAGTCTCCCTGTCACTGAGCTTTGGGGAAAGCTGCCAGGTCGTGATAGACTGCAAGCTTAACAATCAGAACCAGTCAATACACCAACATCCCACTTAGTATGTCTGTAATAAGTTGTGGTCTGTGATCTCTTTGGATCTGTCCAGGCCCCATTAACTTGTAGAATCTCTATTGAAATGTCAGTTGTTATTCTAAGAGGTCTGTCTTTATATGCTATGCGGCCTTTTCCCCTTGCAGTTTTTAATATTCTTTCTTTGCACACTCCATTTAGTGTTTTGATTGTTATGTGACATGGAGGATTTCTTTCCTGATCTATTTTGCTTTCTGTGTGTACCTCTTTCTTTAGAGTTGGGGAAATTTTCTTCTATGATTTTTGTTGACATTATTTTATGTGCCTTTGACCTGAGTTTCTTCTTCTTCCTCTATTCCTATTGATTTTATATTTGGTACTTTCATAATGTCCCAGATTTCCTAGATGTTTTATGCCTGGATGATTTTAGAGTTCATATTTTCTTTGACAGAGTTATCTATCTTTTCTGTCCTGTCATTATTGACTGAGATTCTCTCTTCCATGTCTTGTATTCTCTTGGTGAGGCTTACCTCTGAAGATCCTGTTTAAGTTTCTAAGATTTCATTTTCAATTTTCCCTCAGTTTTGGTTTTTCTTTATTTATTCTACTTCCCCTTGAAAGTCCTGTTTTGTTTTCTTCATTTCAAGCCACTGTTTGTGTTTTCATAGATTCTTTAAGGGATTTACTTATTTCACCTTCAAGAACCTCTAACATATTCATAAAGGCTATCTTGAAGTCCTTGCCTTGGGCTTCAGCTATACTGCATCTCTCAGGGCCTACTTTAGTAAGGATGCTGGTATTTCATGGAAACATATTGTCCTGTCTGTTATTGATTTTGATTTTCTGATGGTGTCTAGGTATCTGAATTTGAGATATTGCTTATACCTGGTCTTGTCTTTGTTGAATGCGTGTTCTGCTCCTTGATTTCTATTGCCCTCTTTGGTTTCCTAGGAGGGTTTGATGGCTGCGTTGTCTGGTATGGAATGCTTCTGAGATCCTTCCAGGTGTGATCACTGGAGGTTCTGGTTAGAATGTGTTCTGGAATTGGGAGATGATGCTTAGTGAGGGAGATGGGCTAGAAGGGAGACGAGGCAGTCCACAGGAGGTAGTAAAGCAGAGTATTCCATTAGGATCTATCTGCCAGGTCCTCTGGGATGGGGCCAGGGAGGAAGGAGTGGCCACAGTCAGTTGTGTAATACAGAGGTAGGGATGAGACTTGGGGGTTGGGTTTGTACAAGAAGAAGGAGAGTGAAGATCGGAAGATGCCAACCTGCTTCCCTGGCGGGTGTGGCAGTCAGATTCCTAGGGAATCTACAAACTAATCCTAATGACTGAGTTCCAAAAAGAGGTGTGAAAAGAAGGGAGTGAAAGAAAGTACAGGTTCCATAGTGAAACTCAATTTTTAACTTCCCATTATTGCAGATTTACCCAAAATGATTGCCCAATCCAAGAAACAGGAAAGACGTTTGAGAGACATTGAACTTCTGAGGACTGTAGGACAAACCCAAAAGTGCCAATGTGAATGTAGCAGTCACCCCAGAATAAAAGGAAAAAAAGAAATAAGAATTTTTTTTTTTAAAGAAGCAATGGCTGGAGCTGAAGACATTTAGCTACAGTGTTATGTCAATCGTCAAGAAGCTATGGCAGGATTTTGAGTTCAAGGCCAACTCAATCCGTTTGTGATATGTTTTAAGAGATGAAATAAAGATCATGTAATTCATAGTACTTATAAAAAAAGAAAAAAGGGCTAGTGACTAGATTATTTGCTTTATTATTGGCTTCAATTATTATTTAATTATTATAATTATTAGCATTAATAAAAAATTAAACATGCAAAAATTTCAAGGAATCTCAGTCAAGAAACACAGAACAGATCTGTAGACAACACTGCAGTCGAGCTGTGCAGAGAGCAAGGCAGGGAAAATTGTAAAGGCCGCCAGAGAAAAAGCATGGTGCGGAATAGTGGCATGATTAATGGCTGACTCCTCATTAGCAAACTGGAAGCTAGAAGGTGGAGGAATGACAAACTCAAAATGCTGGAGGAAAAAAAAAATCTGTCAACAAATTGAAACTATCCTTCAAACATGAAGGTGAAACAAAGACAGCCATACATAAATAAAAATGGAGATAATTCATTTCTATCATATCTACATTACAGAAAAGACCAGAAAAAGTGTTTGAGCTAAGAGTAAATGGCAGTGCAGAATAACATCAAGGTATGGGATAAAAGGACAACATTGTAAGTGGAATATGTAAATAAAAAGTATCATATAAATGTGTTTTTTATTTTCCCTTTTTAGTTGCTCTTTAAAATTCTAAGGTTTATAGAATATAATAATTATAACATAAATAAATTATATTTATAGCAAAGATATTGATAGCCCATACTATTTATTACCACAAAAGATAAAGAAAGAAATGGAGGTACATGGGGTAGAGTTGAAATACTTTACCAAAAATTAATCAGAGAATATTCTAATAAAACAAATAAATATATACTTCATAATCTGTAGTACAACCACTAGGTCACAACTCAACAAAATCATTAAAATCTAACAGAAGAATAAAATGGCACAGAGACAAATATTTGTTAAACAGAAAAGGAAAACATTACTGTGGAATATGTACAAAATTAAAATGTGAAGTTTAAATCCAAAATTAGCAACAACACATATTAAATATGAATGAATGCCAAGAAGTGGTGGTGTACGTTCTTAATCCCAGCACTTGGGAGGCAGAGGCAGATGGATCTCTGTGAGTTTAAGGTCAGCCTGGTCTATAGAGTGAGTTCCAGGACAGCCAGGAATATTCCACAGAGAAATACTGTCTCAAAAAACAAACAAACAAACAATATATATATATACATATACATATATGTAGTACAGATATTGTTTCCCACATATGTAGATATATACATGTGTGTGTGAAAATATCCTATTCAAAAGGCAGAGACTGTCAAATAAGGTAAGTGCTAAGATTATTTACTACATCCAAAGTACACAAAAACTGGTAGAAAACAAATGAAAAGAGAAAGCATGAAAACTGTAGACATGGATGAGATGGACACTTTGCATCATACTACAACAGGAGCTAAGTAGTGTGTCAAGAGAAAGTTCAGCATGGTAAAGTAGCTAATACATCAGAAAACATAAAAATTACAAATTCATATGTGCTTGATAACTCAGGTCCAAAATATGCAAAGCAAAGTGTCTCAGATTTGGGGAAGGTAGACAATTATGCCAGCCCGTGTTCAAGTTGCATGTTCCAGTTCTGCACTGTGCAGCTGCAGCAACAGCTGGATATAACCAAAGATATATGCGCATATAAAACCTTGAGAGAGAAACCTGCTTACTCTTTGGGCTGAGGAGGAAGGAAGACTTGATTGGGGGAGGGGGAGGGAATGGGAGGTGGTGGCGGGGAAGAGGCAGAAATCTTTAATAATTAAATTAATTAATTAATAAAAAAAATAAAATAAAAAAAAAATTTAAAAAAAAATTAAAAAAAAAAAAAAAACCTTGAGATATAGGAACTGCCTTGACACCACTGGCATTCACAGTAGACTCTGTCCTGAATTAGGTGTTCTTTCCAAATGTTCATAAGAGAATCTCTGGGCCATGTCACTTCCTGAACCTTATGACGCTGGACCAGTGACTGAGGGTGTGCTTCATAATTGTGGTCTAGGGAGCTGGAGAGATGACTCAGAGGTTAAGAACACTGACTATTCATCTAGAGGTCCTGAGTTCAATTCCCAGCAACCACATGATGGCTCACTGCCATCTGTAATGAGATCTGGTGCCCTCTTCTGGTCTGCAGGTTTACAGACAGTCAGAACACTGTAAACATAATAAATAAATCTTAAAAAAAAAAAAAAAGCAAAACATAATTGTGGTCTAATTTGGCTGGCCCTGATAAAAGAACAACCCTAGGCATCCCTGGATGGGAATCATGGCTTCGTCATTTACTATTTGATAAATGTTAGGAAAATTACCTTTTATCTCTGAGTTTGTGGATGATAACATTGTCTAGTTCACTCAATATTGAAATAATTCAAGATAATGCACATACGTATCATTTCTCTAAAATAGGAAAGAAACATCCAATACCTAGTGACTACCGTTACTATAATCCTTATTGTGAATGCCCAGAGGGAGCTTGTAGTATCTACTTATCTTGTCTTCTAAGACAGTAGCACAAAACACTGTATCTTCCCCGAGTAATGAAGTGACAACCAACGGAGCCAAAACTGTGTTCCATGGTGAGGCTGGAGCAGCGTCGAGGAGTGCTTCTGTAATTGAAGACACAGCAGGAGTAATCTCAAAAAAAGCGGTCAGCTGCTTCATGCATTTACACAGAATGGAACATTAAAATTGGTAGAGGCCAAGTTCTAGAGCAATTCTGAAAGCAGACATGCAAAGAGCCTCAATGCAAGAGCACATGACACCCTTAGTTCCAGCTACGCCTGCTGACCTCTCTATAAGTAAAGGCAGAGAAAGAACACTGTAGTCTGATTCAACCAATGGGGCTTGGTGCAAATTCGTCAGCAGGATCAAGAGTCCAAATAAGTTACATATTTTCTATTTTGTTTGGTTTTTATGACAGGTTCTTACTATCTAGCCACCCGGGTTTGTGTTCATTGTCTGCCTGCCTCAGCTTCCCAAGGACCAGAATTGTAGGAGTGTACCAGTGCACCCACCTTAGGTCAATGGACACCATTAGATTATTTGTTAGAAAAAAGTCTAGGGCCATTAACTTATTTCTTTTCATAATGAGACTTTGCATCCAATTCTATTAATAGTAGGAATGATTTAAACTAGACTTTCTGAATACAAGAGTCATTCTCTAATGACCAATGAACAGCTCCATTTCCATCTCAAGTGGTAACAATTCTCTTCCCCATATGGACCCACACCAGGAAAGTTTAAGCTGTACTTTAAAGAATATATCTTTAAAAAAAAAAAACACTGTAGCCGGGCGGTGGTGGCGCACGCCTTTAATCCCAGCACTCGGGAGGCAGAGGCAGGCGGATCTCTGTGAGTTCGAGGCCAGCCTGGTCTACAAGAGCTAGTTCCAGGACAGGCACCAAAGCTACAGAGAAACCCTGTCTCGAAAAACCAAAAAAAAAAAAAAAAAAAAAAAAAAAAAAAAAACCACTGTGGCAAATATTACATACAAATGTAGCTATTGGATGTGTTCCATGTCCCTTGAAGATCATTTATTCAAACACAGACACATTCAATAATCTATGGTCTAAGAATTCCATGCAGTGTGCCTTAGAATAACTGAAAAATGATGCTGCTTCTCTCCATGGAATTCGACCTAGCTGTCTTTTTATTTTCCTCTATGTCTCAGGCAGGAGGAGAAATTAATTGCTCATGTGTTATCCTGACTCCTTACACACAGAAAGGAAACAAGAATATTTCATCTGTCAGTTTTTAAATCTTGGTAGATGAAACCCAGAATTCATGTCATAAAACCCAAGTTCAAAAACTGGATCTAAAACGTGAAAATGACAGAAATTCTCAAATAAATTATTAGTAGTTTTATAAAATAATAATAGATATCAAGTGAAAGAAAATGGTTTTATAGAGAAATCCACTTAAATAGGGTAAAACAAAAAGAAAGTGACCCTTTCTCTTTTTCTAATTTTATTTGATTCGTTTGACTTAATGAAATTAAAATTTCATTTATAATAATTGTCAATATTAATGGCATAATGTAATTGACATTTATACATATTGTACAATGATCATATTAGGCCAATTAACAAATATATTCTCTCAATTTTCACACTTCTATCTAATTTTAAAGGTACAATGAATCACGATATAATCAAGAAGTGTTAGTTTGGTATTAACTACTGTCACTCTGTTGTGGTATAGAACACTAGGGAAAGTTCTCTCTCCCCGAAACTCTGTGTCTATTCACTAAAGTATCCTGACAGACTCCTCTTCCTATACCCCAGGCTCAGATAGATACTGTTCTATTCTTTATTTCTATCAGATCAGTTTTCCAGATTTTCATATGAATGAGGTCATGCAGTATCCATAGTCCTATGACTGGTTTATTTTACTTTGGACCTATACATATTGTCAGAAATGACAGCATTTCATTCTTGTTCCCTAGCAGCCCACCGTATTTGCGTCAATATACATCATCAAAGTTCCCCTGTTAACTCATCTGTTGATTGGCACTTCTGTTGATTCTGCATCTTGTTTACTATGAATCATGCTACACAGATGTGAAGCTCCAGCTTCTCTTAGACATACTGGTTTTTATAAAACCCTAAATGACATCCAAGTAGCTAAAGAAACCAATCCCATACAAAACAACAACGACAAAGTAGCTAGAGGTGTCAGGTGAACTATTATCTCTCAGATATTAATATGCAACATGCCCTACAGGCTAGTACCCATCCAGGGGTGCTGCTTTGAGAGGCTTTGGACCTTTTGGACATGGGACTTAGTTGACTAACATAGAGGAAGATCTTGAGCATTTCAGAGTAGCCCCATCTCAGCCTAGCTCCTAGCTTCTGGATCCATCGAGATATGACAATATATGCCATAAACTCCCCACAATGAAGAGCGGCTGGTCCTACCCCCAGGCATTCTGTGATTGATCCCTCTGAACCATGACCCAAGGCTCTTCTCCCCTTGGTTGCTTGCTTCTGTCAGGTACTCTCATACCAACAAGATGTCCATAATATACTACTTGACTCAAGAAAGCATGGAGAATTTAAAAGACAGCAAGGAGGGGTAAATGAGAATGTTTGGAGGAAGTAGGGGGCAGAGGGGAATAATGTAATTATAATCTAAAAAACTAAGGAAATCGATTTCAAAACCATGGTACTGGCATACAAATAAACAAATAAACCAATATAGCTTAATAGAGACCCAGAAATAAAGCCATGTATTTACTACCAACTATCTTTGTACAAAAGCATCAAGAATATACAGTGTAAAAAACAGACAGATTCTTCAAACACCACTGACAAAACAGACCTCGATATTCAGAAGAATGAAATGAGGCCCTAACTATTATCATATATGAAATCAACCCAAAATAAACGACTTAACTGTAGGCCCCATAGTTATGAGTCTACAGAACAAATCAAAGGAGCAATGTGGGACACTGGGCTTAGCAAAGATATATTTTATGTATGACCTAAAAACACAGACAGCAGAAGCAAAACTAGATCAATGGGGCTAGAGCAGACCAAAGCTTCTATGCAGATTCAACAGCTGCCAGAGTGAGGAGACAGCCTGCGGAACTGGAGGGCTTTTTCAGGCTGGAAAGATTTGGAAATGAAGGCTGATGCTGTAGGAGTCCTTGAGTGGGAGAGGCAAACTGTACTGACCTCAAACTCGACTAAGAAAATGGGATCAATTTGTCCAGAAGATAATTTGAGAAGTGCTACTTCTGAACAACTCAGTGTGCACATGAAAGAAAGCTGAATTTCAGACAAAAAGGACTTACTGGAAGAATGGGGAACCATGGAACCAGTCCTTCAATCTAAGCTGCCTGGCCTATGACAAAAGAGTTTCCATGCCCCTTCTTTGTGTGGCCATCTCTGCGTCTGTTCCCAGAAAAGTCCAACCACCTCACATTTTAAAAGTTCTATAATACTGTAATGAAAACTACTACCTGAAATGGATGGGACTAGAAAAAAAATCCTGAGTGAGGTAACCCAGACCCAGAAAGACAAATATAGTATGTATTTACTCATAAGTGGCTTTTCGACATAAAGCAAAAGATAACCAGGCTACAACCCACAATCCCAGAGAAGCTAGGTAAAAAGGCAGATCTCAGGAGGGCCACACATGGAGGGCCCCAAGAAAGGTATAGTTAAGTTCTCCTAGGTAAACTGGGAAGGGGAGTAAAAAGGAGGGGATGGGGGATGGGAACATGAGGGATTGAGATGACCACCAAGTTGGGGGAGGATAGAGGAAAGGGGCAATAAAAGAGATATCTTGGCTGAGGGAGCCATTATAGGGTTAGGGAGAAACCAGTGCTAGTGAAATTCCCAGGAATCCACAAGGATGACCCCAGCTAAAACTCCTTGCAGTAGTGGAGAGGGTGCCTGAACTGGCTGTCCCCTATATAGATTCAGATTAGTGACTACCTTACTTGTCATCATAGACCCTACACCCAGTGACTGATAAAGCAGATGCAGTGATCCACAGCCAAGCACTGGGCTGAGCTCCTGGAGCTTCGCTGATGAAGAGAGGAAGGAGGGATCATATGAGCAAGGGGAGATCAAGATCATTATGGGTAAAATCCCAGAGACAGCTGACCTGAGTTAGTAGGAGCTCGTGAACCATGGATTGAGACCTAACCATGCATGGGACCTAACTAAACCCTCTGAATGTGGGTGATAGCTGTGTGGCTTGATCAGCAGGAGGGACCCTTGCCATTGGACCAAGACTTATCCTGGGTACATAAACTGGTACATTCCCTGGGGTAGGATACCTTGTTCAACCTTGACACAGGAGGGAGGAGCTGGGTCCTGCCTCAACTTGGTACACCACTTTGTTGACTCCCCAAGGAGGGCCTTATACCCTCTGAGGAGTAGATAGGTGGTGGAATGGGGAGAGGTGGGGGTGGGAACTGGAAGAAGGACAGGGAAGGGGAACTGGAACTAGTATGGAAAATGAAAAAAATTAAATAAACAAAAAAGAAAGAAAAATACTGCCTCTATTCTTGGATTGAGGGATCAATTGAATCAACATGTAAATAACAGTGACTATAATTCTTTAATTGAGAGATATTCCCTTTCCCCTCCTTGCCCCCACGACCATGATTTTTCTCTCTTCCTCCTACTGTATGCCATGATATCACAAAGATGTGTACTGTTCTCTGTTGCTCATATAATCTCATATTAGCAAAGATATCCTCATAGCTAACACAGGCCAAATACTAACTCTAATTATACTGATCACAGGTTCTGTCTAAGTGGCAAGCCCAGTTCATTCTTGAGGCTATCATTTGTGATGAACAGACTGTTTCTCTGTCAAAATCCTAAATTCACTGGGAAATGATAAAGTAAAGAGCTCATGGCTACAGCATCTTTATAAGAAGTGGACAGGAAACTATCATGTCCCATACTCTCCAAGGGAGAATGCAAGAAGTCATCATTCTGCTACCCACGAGAGGAACTTGGCACCCTGATATCAGACTGCTAGCCTCCAGAACTTCAAGAAGAAAGTATCTATTGCTTATAAGTCACCCAGCCCATGGAACTCATTTACCACAATCCAAATTTTAAAAAAAAGTATGCACTAAAATTATATTAAGTATTTTGACATTTGCATAGTTATTGAATATCATGAGGGCAATAGCGTCACATCTATCTAATGAGTCAGACATGGTAGACTGATGAGTCCTGTCCAAGCCTGTACCACTAGCTAGCTGAGCTGCAAGTTAAGTAGTCACAATGGGACTCTAGAGTCCCACTGTCAACCACTCGCCGTATGGATGGTTAGCTTTAAGTGTTCCCAGCAGTTCCATGCCAAGCCACCAAGACTAGAATGATTAATCTTATATGATGACTAAGAAAACAGAATCACGGAGGCAATATTGCTGCTCAATCTGCCACTCAACAGCATGTCCACCTCTCTCCCCAGCAACGTCTTGTCTCATCATCTGTTCCCTCCAACTTCACGCAAGGATGGAGATATGACCGACACTAGTGGCTTTCTGTGTCTACTCTGAAGGATTCTCTTCAGAGTATGCAACGGTGGGGTCAGCACAGCACTAAGCTGCAACAGACATTGTATTATATTCAATTGCCCATGAAGAAACTAACATTTGAACAGATGGTGCAGAGATTCATTTTGTGGATCAAATTTATTACCAAGAATAAAACAATGCATTCAATGCCTGCTTTGGATGCTTAAGTAATAATGATGACTTCTCAACTCAACATGTCCCCCAGTCTCGTAGGCATCAGTTTGGGTTTGGACTCATAAAAGTTTCTGCATATAACTTGCTGTCCGGCTGCTTTTCGAGATCCTCGGTCAGTCTGTTTTGGTTTTATGCCTCAGGAAGACGACCTCCTGGAGCAGTGTCACCAGACTCCCTTGCTCTCTGACTTGCAGTATTTGTCTACCAGGAGGCTTGGAATGACATCAGAAAGTAGAAACACAAATAGGTGAAGGCATTTATCCCTACACCCTCCCTGCCAGATTGCAGCTTAGTGCCAGTTCACTCTTCTTGTTTACAGCCCCAGTTCTAGCCAGGGCTGTATTTCCTTCATGGCCAGGTTTCTTCTCTTTGGTGTTTTATACCTTGAAACAGCTCCTCAACCCATCCTGACCCTAGGTGATTCACGGCTATTAAGTCTATGACCCTGCCTGATTATAGCTCCTTGTTTAAAATAGTAAGAGTTGTGCACAGTCAAACAAACCACAAAATTATTGTCTCCTTTTCACTGCAGAAGCAGCCTTCTAGCCAGGTACTAGCACCCACATGCACAGGGATGGGGGAAGGACAGTTGCTCTTTTTCCTTATGTTTGAAAGTGGTATCCGTAGTCCTCTTGAGAACCCACTGAGTATTCTGCAGTCTCCTTCCTAGAATTTTGAGCTATGATGTCTTAGATTAAAAGTTTCATTAGAAGAGAGTTCTGATTTTTTTATTATATGTATTTGTGTATGCCTGAGTGTACAGATGTAAATGTATGAAGGCCAGAAGAGGGTGTCAAATTCCCTGGAACTGGAGTAGAGGCCCCTGTTGGTAGCCTGTTATTGCTGCTGGGAATGGAACCCAGCCAGATCCTCTACAAAATAAGACAAGTGCTCTTAACCACTGAGCCATCTCTCCAGACACACGATCCTTTAACTAAGAAAACTGAGACATTTTTGAAAGAACTTCTTTTAACTACCGAAAGCAATATTCTTCTGTTGCTTTTGAAACAGCTTAAATGTCAGTTCTCTTTTGATAGCTGAAGTCACTGAGAATTATTTTGTCTTGATTAAAGAGACTATCATTTTAATGAATCATGAAAGTCTCAATATTTTAATTTCACCAGACATCCTGTAAGAGTAGGCTAGGATATTTTCAATTTTCATATTACTTTCGGGAAGACAGAATAAAAAAATGATGAAAAATCAAAAATAATCAGGCAAAGAAAACCCGCACCTTCCATATGTTACAATATTGAAGACATTTTTAAAGTGCAATAGTCCATCTGGAAGGTACTGATGGAATATAAAACCATGGTGTGCTTGTTTAAAGAAATACATAAGAACAAAAGTGTGAGCATGAATGAGCTCAAAGACAAGGAAACATTATGTTGAGTACTTTTCTTAACGTTTCCAGGCAGTACGACATTGTCAAAACTGTCAGATTGCTTGTCCCATTATTGTCTTTTATAAATAATGACTTTTCAAAACTTTATTTTAAATGAGACATTTTTTAGTCTTTAATATCAAACCACCTACAATGATTAGCTTGATGAAATTAATAGTAAGCAAGCATTTGGCATTTACCCCATGCCAGGCACTGCTGTGTGCTCTATACACACCATCTGGCTTCCTCTGCAAGTGGACAGTTGCTATGACTAAGCGTGAGCAACTACAGATAGACTTCGATAAGCTTTCCACACCTCAGCTCAGTCCCTACACCAAACCTGAGGTCAGAATGATGGTGACAATCATTTCACAAAGAAAAATACTGAAGCAGAGATGGCAGGCGTGGAGACAGCTAAGGTTTAAAAGAACACAGGTCATATTTCTAAGGCCAGCTTGCTGCCCAGAGTTGCCGCTAGAGAACCACGAGACTAGGTAGTGTAACTGACGGGCAGGTATTGACGCATAGTCTACAGATGACGGGCAGTCTGAGTGTTGGCTACATTGGTTTGTGACAAGGGCTATGAAGGACAGATCTGTCCCAGTCTGAGAAGACCCTGAGAAGTTTAACATGAGGTGGTTGGGATTCATTAAACATAAGGATGCATTAGAGCGAGGTGCAGTTCAACCCATATCAGTAACTAGACTGTTAGAAAAGCGACAGAAACTTAAACTCAAAGATCTACTTAGAATCACTGCTATGTGGTTATTAGTGAGACCTGAGCTCAGGCCACTGTCCCCCAGATTCTCCAAGCTGAGGACACCATGTTCTTTCTGAGCCACTGCAACATTCACATTTATGATTCTAATTCCCCGGGTGAAGGGAGGTGATGGATGGATGCAATGCCCATCTCTCCCATTAGTCGCAGACCTCACTTTGGATAATAAATCCCGAAGCCCATCTAAGCCGCCCATCTGCTCTTAAATCACTTTATCAAGAGTCACGGCCCTGGATCTGCAGCAGATCCAGTCAGAGTTAGATTAGACCCCAGCCAGTTTAAATTGACCCAGATTTATCTTTTTAGAATTCCATTATTCTGACAAACTCATATTCCCTTTCTGCCACAAGACACACAGTCTTAGTTTTATTTTTATTTTTATTATTATTAGTAGTAGTAGTAGTGGCATTTTATTATTACAGTTTTTTGGTATTCAGCAAGTGACTATGCTGTCCTGGTCATGAAAGGCAGATATTTCTTTTGTTAAACAACAAAAACTGAGGGGCTGCAATGTTTCCCTAAAGCCGTCTTCCATTTCATCGCATTCTTGTAACTGTTACTGGGTGGGGAGTGTTCAAATGCTTTTGTAGGATTTTTTATTTTTAATCTCATGTTAGCAAGTCTATTCTAGAAGATTAATCTTGTGTATTCCAAAAAACCTAGAGTAATTATTTAAATGGCTGTGAACCAGGGGCTGAATTTTGCACATACATTTCAAGTATGTTTGCTCATTAGTCAGTGTACAACCAAGCTGTGGGTTTTTAATTATGAAATAACAAGAGGCACCCTGCATGTCAAAAATCAACAGCCTCATATAAGCAAGCCTGTTTTCTTATATGTTTTCCTGCATGTAGAACTTCACGGGAGTGTCTACCTTTCATGGACTTCTTAAGCAATTGCTCAATGGAGTTTCACTCTTGCTTTACAAAGAGAACGAAACACAACAGAGTAAAGAGCAGTCTAATGTAGAAGTTAACTCAATTCGGGAAATAACCAGGCTAGCTAAAAGATAAACAATTATAATTTTATTTATTATAAGGGGAAAACTCACTAAACCAGAACGAGAAGTCCACGCTCAGCTATGCGGCAAGGGAACCACAGAGAGCCCCTGGGCCATGTGCCTGTTTTATCTCCACGTCCCAGAAAGCCACACCCTAACTTGGTCCCACCTCTTAAAGATAATTGGTTAACCAGGCTTTCCCATCAGTCTAATTGGAGGTAAATATTGAAATCAGTATAGCAAGTCTAATCCCTCCTTCCTGGTGCTTCCACCATGAGGCAGAGGCTAGAGAGCCAGCCCGTCAGAAGGAACTGGGCTTTGGATGCAAAAGAAAAAAGAAAGCTTGTGTGCACAGGATCCAGTAGGCATGTCCACGCTTTTGACATTGCAACAAAAGCAACATCATCTACAAAGCTCATTCTCAAGAACCACACTATTGAGCTATAAAATAATAATAAATATAAAACACTCTTGCAATGTTCTAAGTCAGTTTTTATAGCTGCGCGCAGCCAGTGAGCTGCAGGTTGGATCCACATGAAAGGTCTGACTCTCGGGGACTGGACTGAAGCAGGAGAGGTCAGTGCTGGGAGGAGTGCCACGGAGGGAAGCATCCACACAAATCATTCACAGCTCCGTGGGGGACCCACTGGGCTCCAGGAATCTACAGAGCGCCTTTTATTTTTTTTCGGATGAAAGTTGCTTGTAGGAAGCCCTTGATCTGTAGGTATTGACGATGGTGTAATGAAGATAATGAGGCTTGAAGGTGATTCTTTCCTTCAGAAAAAAAAAGGGGGGCTATAGAGTATTAACCCATGGCATGCTGTATCTGAAGCCGGACAGAGCTGCTGAGCTGGTTGGATGTTGGCCAGGCATCCTTTCTGCTGCCCAGCCTGACTCTCCCTTAGAAGGTCTTTCTTCCTTGCATATGAATGTCTGGATTACATTGCTTCTTGATCTCTCTAAATCTTAGCACCAGTAAGAAGAATCCGGTCACTGAACATGTTTAATTTCATCATCAAATCAACTTCTTTCTCATTTGTTTATTTATCTATGCATTTCCCAGAATGTATTTAAGCTTGCCTTGAAGAATAATTCAAATAAGTCTTGCTGAACAAAATACACTGATACTCAACCAGATGATTTGTATGGCAAAGAAAGCCTAAGTCCACGCTTACAATGTATAAATATAAAATCCAAAAATAACATACTTATGTGACGGTATAGTGGTGTGTGTATAAAAAGATAAGAGCTGCTAAGGGGAAACACACACTTTCTGCCACATTTACTCTTACACTAGCCATATGCAATGCATAATTCCTTCCTCGTTAGAGAGATTCGGGAGGTTTCATTATCCCGAGAAAGTTCCTATCAGAAGGAAAGTTGTTTCCCTGGCACCTGCCCCGGCGTGGCGCTGGCAGCTATCTTTTCCTGCTGACGGAGTCTGCTCGGCTCAGCACACCTGTCAGGATCTATTGCCCCTTCTGAGGATAATGGGCTGACAGAAAGGAACACAGAAAACTACTGAGGATAACTGCTCTATCCAGGCTTCCAAGTTGGTCGTTCACCCAGAAGTGGACTTGGCAGACAGTGAAGGCTCTCAGCAGGCAAGCTGTGGAGACCTTGTTGGTGCCATGCTCGGCTCCAGAGGTATTGCTACCCTCCATCCACTGCACGACAGAGTCCAGAAGGCTTCAGACAGTGTCAATTGACCTGCAGTCACTGAATGAAGAAATCCTGACTCAGCAGAGCTCAGTGAGAAGGAAAAAGTAAGCATTTCCTTCCGAATTAAATAAGTAAAGTGCGTCTCGGCTTTGGGAATAAAATTTTCGCTGTGTTCAAAAGTAGAAGCACGGTAGAAAAACGTGGTCTAGGCTGATGCAAAGGGGTTGTTCATAATTTGGGATTCACATCATCACTAAGATGCTGGGCTCAAGCAGCACACACCAGAGACCCATGAGCCTGCTGACATCATATGACAGGGTAAGCCACCACTGGGCAACACAGGTAACAGCTGGTGATGGGTACCCTTGAGGTTCTACCTCCATCTTTCTTCTCACTCCTTTCCTCTTTTCTTTCTTTGCTTTGTTAACATTATTCTGTCTCTCTCTTTGTGTGTGTGTATGGGGGGCAGGTAACACTGGTAGATGTGTATACATGGGCTTGATAGGGCCAGAGGGCAGCCTCGTGTGCCATTCCTCAGGCTCTTCTTTCTCTGTCTACCCCCTACACTGGTCTGGAGTTCACTGAGTAGATTATGCTGCCTGACTAGCAGTGGCCAGAGAGCTACCTGTAGATTCCAAGCCTGCACCCCAAGTCTAACTTTCTTACAATGGTTCTAGTTGTTGAACATAAGTCCTTGTGCTTGTAGAGCAAGTACGTTGTCATCAACTTAGCCAGTCTCGGTCCTCCTTCACCTCTTAGGACAGCCAGCTTTCAGTTGCCGGCATTCTAGCACTAGCCCTTATCCAACGATTTCATTGCAATCTAATTCCAATCTCGGGAAATACTTGTTATTGAATCAGTGGAACCAAATGTCCATTTCTGAGCAGGCAGCTGTTGTAGAGGGAAATGGATTGCATGACAGAAACTCAAACAGGTTACACTTATCTGTGGTTGCTCCGAATCCTTCGCCTCCTATAGGCCAACTGTGTTGAGAAGCCATACCTCCTGACACAAGGTGAGGTCATCATCTACTTACAAAACTAGGAAATGTTTGCCTCCTGCATGTCAATAATGAGGACTATCTCTGTCTAGGATTCCTGTTCTGCCTCTCAACTCAGCAGCTGCTCTTACATAGACTACAGGGAAAACCAAAAGGTCAATCATAGTGGTCTGAGATGTCTCACACCCAGACAACCTGGCTGTATGGTCCTGACTAAAGATATTTTACTCTGAGATCTTCCGGTTGGAAAAAGGAGGGACAGATAGACGAGATAACCGCATCTCTCTCTCTCTCTCTCTCTCTCTCTCTCTCTCTCTCTCTCTCTCTCTCTCTCTCTCCCACCTCACTTCATTCTGCCCTGAGTCTCACTACCTGCAGGTTCCCTCTAGTGGCCATATCGTGTCAATACCGCGGCTCTGTGCACTTGGCTCTGCTCTCCCAGAGTGCTCCCCCAGAGTGCTCCTGAGCTTCATTCTTATTAGCTACCCTTCAAGACTCAATTCAACATCTCCTTCTTTCCCTGAAAGCAAGGACTGACTCTCAGCGCAGGGTACTGAGACACCAGTTCCAGCAAGAATTTCATTTAGACTTTATCTTATATTTCTTTTTTTTCTATTTTTTAAATTTATTTATTTATTTCTTTATTAAAGATTTCTGCCTCCTCCCCGCCACCGCCTCCCATTTCCCTCCCCCTCCCCCAATCAAGTCCCCCTCCTCGTCAGCCCTAAGAGCAATCAGGGTTCCCTGCCCTGTGGGAAGTCCAAGGACCACCCACCTCCATCCAGGTCTAGTAAGGTGAGTATCCAAACTGCCTAGGCTCCCACAAAGCCAGTACGTGCAGTAGGATCAAAAACCCATTGCCATTGTTCTTGAGTTCTCAGTAGTCCTCAATGTCCTCTATGTTCACCGGATCCGGTTTTATCCCATGCTTTTTCAGACCCAGGCCAGCTGGCCTTGGTGAGTTCCCGATAGAACATCCCCAACATCACTTAGGAAGTGATAAATGTCTGAAGCACATATATGGTGTCTAAGTCATCTATGTTGCCTGCAGTGACATGCACCAAGTAACTGAATGAATGAATGAATGAATGAATGAATGAATGGGTGAGTGAACCTTCATTGATTTCCAAAGCATCTGGAGTTAGCAATCCAGCATTCACAGAAACATAAAACATTTTTCAAACAATACTTTGAAAATCTGTTCATGGTACAACGACCCCAAACATCAATATTTATAGTTAGTCATGACCACAAACCTGAGCGACCAAGCCAACAGGAAGTCAGCTTATTGTTTTATACACATTTTAAATATGGGTTCATATTCCAGTAACCAAATGTGTAAGATCAAATCCCTTTGTTAACTGTTATGTACCATCATGAACGTCCATGAGAACCTTCATTGTCTCATACTCCAAAGAAAACACTGTGAAAGACAAATATTTCACATCCTTGTCTACCACGCCTGCTTGCTCTGCTGTGGGCAGCCCATGTTTGCTGCACCTCTAGCTTTGCCTCCAACATGTCTTTAAGTAGTGCTCTGGTTTTGTCTTGTAAAAATGAGGCAAGGTCAGTGAGCATGAGGGTAACCTTTGCCATCTGCTGAGTCTGACTGTGTCTGGGTATCGTTAGTTCTATAAGCAAGGTTATATCTCTTTCTGGAAATGCTCAACAGCCTGAATGCATGTCCACAGGAGAGCTGCAGTGAAGAATCTCTTCTGATAAATATTTAGAAAACAGCAACACCTCAGGGCAGGGGTTTGAGGTTGACCCCATCTCCTGCTGGGACCTTCTGAGTCTTAACTCACATTAAAATCTGGTGAGAAGAGAATGGATGATAGGAAGTAATTCACCTGTGGGTTCTCAAATCATCAAGGGCTTAGTCAAAAAAGTGGAAACTCTCGAGTTGCACAGCTTTAAATCATTAATTGTGTTGCTGTCGCCACAATGGGTACAATTGCTTTTTCACTCCTCTGTGGAGAGATGGCTCAGCAGTTAAGACCAATGCCTACTCTTCCAAAGTTGCTGAGTTCAATTCTCAGCAACCACATGGTAGCTCACAACCATCTGTAATGAGCTCTGGTGCCCTCTTGAGGAAGAGACCTGGTCAGTCATCCTCATCAACTTAGACCATGAAACCTAATATATGGACAAGTTCAACAGAACCGCCATGTAAGAGCTGCCCATTCTTGCTTCAGCATGGCCTGGGCATAAATTTCATTTTATTTTTCATTTCATTTCAAAACCAGGCATAAATTAAATAGGCATTATAAATAACTGAATTCCTTCCCTTGCAAATATTTCTGCAAAAGATATTATATTCTCATCTAGATGAGGTGGTTCATATTAATATAGTGGGAAAGGAGAATCCATGATGTTTTAATATTTTTCATTTGTATGAATCTGTGTTGCAAAGAAATAAAAATGTGGCTAACAATGCCTTAGAAATAACAGAAATTCCTGAGGACTCGAGGTGGCCCTGAATAACAGGATCAGAGAGACCTCTGACACCCCTGAAGCCAGAGAATACTATTCATTATCTGCATGAAAAGATGATTGATAGATTGTGACTAAACAAAGGGCTAAAATTCTCCAAACATCACACAAGGCGACCTGTTACCTCTCAGGCAAGCAGGATGAAGGCACATCTGCAGATGACTTGAATCTGCACATCTGCATAGCTTATAACAGCATTGGGGGAAAGGTGTTTATGTCCAGAAGGAAAATGGTCAGCCTGAGAACGGAAAGCAAGAAATGCCCATAATCAAGAGCAAGTGTTGCTTTTATCAGATGCTCCGGGGCTCTGGGAGATGCTGATGCAGGCCCTGGAGACAAAGACTGAATGCAAACAAAAGAAATCATTGAGCATCAGCATTCTTCATAAAAAAGCTCAACGCTACCATTCCCCTGCCTCCACTCACGCCACACTCACCAATGCTGCTTCCAGTTACTGCTCTGATGGTGATAGACAGCTTGTCTACACTTGGGACTTGGAGTTTTTACTACTAACTACAGTTAATTGTAGAGAGCATGTAAATGGACACATTAACCATAATTTATTCCTCCAAAAGTTTAAATAACATGCGAAGTCTGAACAACAAGAAGAGGCCTGGCAAAGAAAAAGGAATTGTAGCCATGCACACACTGAAGGTCATACAGCGAGCAAGGAAGAACTGCTGCCCAGTACTGAGACCTTTCAATGGTCTCTGCTCATAATAAACTCTTCAGTGATATCTATGTGTTTTAACTTTATACAAAAGTACAACACACATGTTGAAAAGGCCCAGCTCACAACTGCATCACCTGCTCAGCT